>NC_056734.1:279588813-279653813 GCF_019279795.1 Protopterus annectens
CATGTTCAGACACAGCTGCATAATGTGTTATGCAGTGTAATAATACCACTGTTTGTAACCAGCTCAGTTGTCCACATACCAGGGTCCCTCGGATGTTGTCAGCATTAACACGGTCAAATGTTGCTGTACACCAGTAAACAACACCCTCATGGTTGGATATGACCTAACTGTACCTGCCCTGGATATGTACATCACACACTTATACAACATACATGACATTACCATAGCTTTCATTATCCTTTCTACATACAGGTGGCTACAGTCATTACACACATGCACATGGCAGATAGCATGCTAACAGTACATAAGGTTTGATATCTATGTTAACAGCGGTAATGTTCCCTCTCTACTGGTCACCCATGACACCTATCATATCATACAACACCCCATGTGGCATGTATGTCATTAGACATGTCCACCTAATGCAATGCCTATAAACATACCCAAATAACAGGATCATAGGACCTACACAAGATCTGTATTAACAGACTCAGGGAAATTCAGCTCTGCTCTGTATGTTCCTGAGTAGTCACAGTTGATATGTTCATGACATGTACAGCCATGTGTGGCCACGGCTCCTACATATACCCCATGTCAATAACTGCAAGCCATGAATGCTGTGTGCGCTGTCTGGACATTAGCCTTAGTACCACAATAGCCAGTACGTGTTGGGTTGAGATATTTACAAGCCACAGACCTCACACATGCTTGAATGAGTGTACTGCCTAGCTCTAACAGAGCACATTGCTGGCACTATTCCAGTAAACATGAGGTGTGTGTGGCAAATATGATGTGCTCACTGTTGACCATTACAGTGCTCTGGCTTCACCATAGCACTGTCAAGTAACAGTTTGTAGGAGCATGACATGGAATAATGCTGTGTGTGTCTTGCTGATATATACTGTTGTCATATATGTACACTTGGCTACTCGGTGAAGGTGGTGGTGTCCTACCAGTACATGAATACTACAATAACCTGTGTAACTGCTAATGTCAGGTTTTGTTAATTGAAGTGGAAGACAGACAACATAGAATGCAGTAAGGGTGACACTGAAGGCAAACCTCATGACACCTGTAACAGTAATACCTCCCCTTTGCATATATTGTGCATATATCACACAATTGGCAAAGGAAAGAGTCAGTAAGCTTTGTAGCGAATGCGATAGTGCTGTACTTCTGTAATACCTATCATGAGATAGGCAGGTGTGTGATTCACAGTACTGGCATGTGTGGGTGTGTGTGTCCATAGATATCATGTATGGTTGGGAATACATCCCACATGTTTTCACTCTCCTGATCACTGTTGTTGACACCAGTACAGAGTGATGTGTAGAAAGAAAGACATAGGCAGGTGGTTGAACTTCACACATGTAAAGTGTCTGTATGTGTGTGACATAGGTGTTTATCTTTGTGAATGCACTGGCAACTGTATGTGTGTGTCAAAGTGTGTGTTACTGTGCCTGTGAATCCCTGAGTGTGTGGGTGTGTCTGTGTTTGCATGCTGTCATGGCAGTCGGTATTACTGCTTCCCAATGAGAAGCCACTATTTCCACTGGCCTTTACCCTTGTCATCTGCCATACCACTCTTTTACCTCCTCCCTGCTCCAGGTAACTATACCTGTGTTGTCACCCATTATGGATGCGACGGCTCTGAACACAGTAGCTTACTACACAGCTATCATGCTCTTGGATCATTAGAACAGTAAACATAATTGAAATATTGGATTGGGAGAATATAACTGTGATGTGAAAGCTACAAAGTGCATGCAGGTATTGTACTGACCTGTGGGTAGTCAACATGTTCATATGGGACACTAATCACAAACACCGAAATCCCCCGGCACATGCAACTACACCTGAAAGAGGAAGGCAGAACATCAATATCAACATGCTCTTAGTGTTGATACACATGATACATACTGTCAAACGTACAAAATGCATTCTAAAACTGTAATACATGGTATGTCTGCTGCCTGTCAACACTACTCAACAATATTAATCTACAATTGTCTACCTAGTATGTTCACCCTGTGCATCAGCCCATATGAGCATGTCCCTGCACCAATGGTGTGGATGACAGGGATACAGCACAGGCATCATGATATGCACAGGGTGATAATGTTTGCCAGAGGCCTAGGCTGCACCATTGGATGATGTCATATGTGTGTGTTAGGGCCTGTGATATCACTGGGTGTGTGTGGATGTTATGAGTGTGTGTGTTGAGGTGCCCTACATTTGTTTCCGGTGTGTGTGTGTGTGTATGCATGCACACAGGTCTGGCATGGGGCTTGCCTACACAGGGGTATTATTGACAGCTGTAGAATGTGCAAGGCAAGTTTCACAGTTCACGGTGTTTGGCCACAGACACGTGACCTGTGCCTGCCAGGGGTTGCATGGGCACTACCAGGCAGATGTCCAGATTGGGTACTGTCTGATGACACATGTCCACTGGAATCATGTCCCTGCTGGGACCATCCAGGACCACGTGCATGTGGCCTTCTGTGTCCTGGTATGGACTGAACAGCACCAGCTGCACTGCTGCTGCTACTGCCACTATGGGAGTGGGCATGTGCAGTAGCATGTTCACGTAGACCTTCAACAGGTGATGTAGCTGACCTACATCCACGTGGCCGTTGCCTCACTCCCACCAGATGTTCCAGCACAGACATTCCACACTCAAGGATTGACATGCCACGGTCAAGGACTCCCACCATGTCACCCAATCGTCTATCCAAAACATCTGCAAGATGATGGTGAGCATTTGCAAGTGCCTGGATGTTATCTGTTAATGAACAGACAGCAGCCCTCGGAAGCCTCAGACCTTCTCTGTTGTGCTATTCAGCACATGTCTGTGCCTCCATTACAGCCCGAAACATGCATCTGGTGACTCCAGCTGATGCGCTTTGTCTCGCAGGGGCATGTTGGCCAGTGGTCCTCTTGTGAGCAGTGCTGGGCACATGCCTGTGTGGGATATCACCAGTCAGTTGACTGGGATCATGGTGTGCAGGCACACCTTCCATAGTCCCCACACTTCCTTGTTCCATGCTACCACCCGCCAACTGTCCTTCCTCTATGGCCAGTAGTGATGGGGTATGTGTAGGCAGGGGAACTGTGTGCAAGGATGAGGGGGATACAAGTAGGATGGCAACCGATGGCAAAGATTCAGACAACCCTGCCTGTGCCTCAATCATACTATCATCATCACTGCTAGAGTTTGTGGGGACACTAACATCAGGTGGAGCACAGGAGGGCAATGCACCTACATCAACACCAGTGAGGGGAAGACAAGAAATGTACATTACAAGTCATACCAGACACAGACACACACGCACACACACACACACACACACACACACACACACACACACACACACACACACACACACATACACACAGACACACACACACACACTACATGCAGGTGATATGGCAGGTGGCATTTGGGTTAGACAATTATAGTGGTAGTTATCATACATCCCTGAGTTGCACACAACAGCATGCATGTGTTATAGCAGATGGCATGCACCTTACACAATTATAGTGGTGGTTAGCATACATACCTGTATTGCACCATTTGTGTTAGTAGCCTATGCCCCATACCTGCAACACAATGCATGCACTTTGCACCGCACTGCCATGGTGTGTGCAACATACACCACATGTTAACAGACCATCGCTGTCCTTTGTACATCTGCCACTGATGCTTTGTTTTGGCCACTGCCCCTATGTGTAAGGACATGAGCAGAAGGGTATGTCAACTGCATACTATGTTTGCCTGAGCCCTAGCTTGCATATCCCCCAAAGCAGTGCATGTCTGTTCAACATTATTCCACCTACCCCTGAGCTGAGTCTAGACATTGTGCATGTGGCTGTACACACATGTTTGACATGGCTGTCCCTACTTTGCAATGGTGCTGCAGACCAGCACAGGTTTGCAGTACACCAACCTGCTGTGTGACATATGACCTTGCCAGTCACATGTAGTATAACATGTCTTCTGCTGATGTGTTGAATGACATGTATACACGTGTAACACAATGGTGTTCTTTCCATTCTACAGTATGGTAATGGTGTCCCAATGATGGTAGGTGTTATACTAACATGGGCCTTCAGCTGATGCAACGTTGTCTGTCCACCCTACAAATATGCAGTGACATACTGCACATTAAGCTGATGTGCATAGCCATTGCAGGGCAACATGTGGCATCACAATTGCTATACAGTGTGAGCTACTGACACAGTTCATAGCCATGGCTATGTTCACATACAATACATATCTAATGTGGAATGTGACCCACGTTACTGAGGTCTATACACACTAAACCCTAATGTGGAATGTGTGACACAGGTCACAAAAGGGTATACAGATGACATGCCTGCACATCTGCAACCATATTACTGATGCCAGGCAACTATGCCCACACATGGCTAACTTAGCAGTACTCTATGTCCTACATGCCATCTGTGTACCTCACACACATGAGGAGCAGGCATGACAGTGATGTCTGACACCAGCAAAGTGAATGTATTATATCTGTGGCCTGATGTGGTTGTATGTGTATGTTGTGCAACACATGTATGTATTTGGATACTGTATTGGTGAATGCTTCAATGTCATGACACACTCAAGATGTTCAAGACATGTTATGTGGTGGTTTCATGTTATGCCTACACAAGCTGTGCACAGGCCTGTGTGATGTTTAGTGTTTCACATCTGCAATATCACCTTTACACAAAGGCCATAGTTGCATTGTGTCAAGCCAATGTACAACAGGGTGTACACACATGTATATCACTTCTACTGTGTGTGTTGCTTCATGTCTCTGGCCATCCTCCATGGCCATGTGTACACATGTTCTGTCCAATGGTTGTGATGGCCATCTTATTTCACATGTCAGTGTTATTCCATATGGCATACACCAATAGATGTCATATGCTCTACTTAGGACAGGATTATGCAGACAAAGGGTGGTATGTATGGGATGTGAGACATCATGTTTTGCAGGATAGTTGAGCAGTGTTGCAGTCAGCCCACTACATGTCATGGACATGTCAGATAGCAGATGACATCGTGTGACATTTATAGCAAGGGTATAATCCACAAGGGTGTATCCTGTGGGCCGGTCATACTCCAGCTCCAACACATTTAGAGTGTGTGCACACATATGCCCTCTGTACAGTATTGTTCATATTCCTGACATGTATAATGCTGATATGTAGTACCTGTCCCTACAGTGAAACACACCTCCACCATTGTATTCACAGTTGTCCACGCATCTGGCAATGACAGTTTGGATGGTTTAGTGTAGGTGTTTCATATAGTCTTCAATTGTTTCACATGGGTAACCACTGTGATGCATTGCAGGTCTGACCAGTGTCTATTAACAGGACCACCATACATTATGTATACGTGTGTTATGGCAGATAGCATGCAATTAATATGATCCATGCATTATCAAGCCTGGTAAATAATAACAATCTCACCTGACACAGGCTGATGCCGCTGCAAAATGCCAGAGGTACCTAAACAGGAGTGTCACAGCAGTAAGATCATTATCCACACCTGTGTGATAGCTACAGGGTGCAATGTCCATGTTAGCACATAAGCCAGTACAATACACTATACTATGGAGTATGCACATCTGTGCCTACATAGAGTAGCAGACTATAGTATATGGCATGTATGCATACATACCTTGCATATGATGTTACAGTACATATTGTACAGTAACACATGCAACTATGTGAAATATAGTTGTGTTATATGTGCAGTACTGACTTACCAGGCAACTCCAGGCTCAGTGGTTGAGAGACACCCACCTCCACAATACCAGCTAAGGCTTGTGAATGGAAGTCTGCAGGTGTCCCCAGGTTGGTCAGTAGCTCCTCAGTACATGTGAGTGGGAGGCTGGGTGAGTGCCCCCCCACCTGTTGCACCTTGTTCCCTGGCGATTGCATTAGCACAATGTTTCAGCCATCTTATGAGGTCAGTGCAGTGTCGGCGCACCTGCTAATAGGTGCGATTGTGACTGCCAACATCATTTACCTTCCTATGGAGTTCCTCCCACAGAGTACCTCACTGCTGTGTATCCTGTGGCACATGGCTGAAGAGTGTTGTATGGTTGTTGAGGAGGTATGGGATGAGGACCTCATCCTCCAAGCGGCTGTACATTGGCAGCCTGCTAAGTGGCATACATGGAAGACATAATGATGGGGACAGGTCACAGTAACTCACAGAGAAGTACAGAAGTACAGCTGAATATACATGTGCATCACATTTATTAAGATTACAAATAAGTCTTTGCAAATCTACATGACACTAACACCACTGACATGTATAAGTCACACATATTTGACACTTACAGGTTATGTGATGTTATCGCCATATATGTGTGTGTCATGTGATGACATTGGTCATACTCCATGTGGATGTTGTCTTGACATGGGCATGTCTGTTTGCCTGTACTGGTGTCTTTACCTATCAGCACATGCCTGGATGTGTTCACATTAATGCAATTGACCTTAATGCTGTGTATATGTCACATATATAGTCATACATAGCTGTTAGGGACATGACCTGTGACCCAGCAGACTTGCAAGCATGTATGTGTTTTGCCATATACATCTACATGGCACTGTACAGCTGTGTAGCATCCTGCCATGTATTGCCTGTGTTGCACATGGTTAACACATGGGACAATAGCTAGCCTGATGGTATTTGCACGGTTGGATATCAACTATAGCCTGTATGGTCATAGTGATCTAGTAAGCTATATGCCCTGGGCCATTTATGAACCTAGGCAGACAGGTTACCTAGCTGTAGGCAACAGACAGGTAAGTTTCAGTGGCCAGTTCAAGCAGTGCCACAGAACTGATCCACAGGGTTACTGATATATTTGGCATGCGGTCATCACACCATGTCACAGAGAGGGGCGATGTGCAGCTTTGCTGGACAGGGATGCATAGTATGGCAAGAGTATGTTAAGTGTATGGGACAGAGATCTGTCAGGCATGTTGTGATCCTTGTACTAGAAAAGTGGATGTCCGTGACGTATGTGTTCATTTGGGATCAGGATGTGTTAAGTGTAGCATGTCCAACACCTCTGGGTTGGACATGGCTTTATTCAGGGTAGGCTGAATGCTACATAGTCTAGCTAGGGATTGGGAAGGGCAGTGTAGGCCATCTACACATGGGCAATAACCCTTAAAGGAAATATGTGATCTATTATGGGTCACATGAGTGTTGCGTATGGCTGAGCAATTATCTCTATATTCCTGGATGGCACCCTGTCATGATTAGGGGTGCCAAATATGACTACCTGACTGATGCGGTGAAGTAACTATCAAAGGAAAGACTACTGTACAGCTGCATCCCATAACCACACACTTGCCATTATGTTGACTGCTGCCTAGGTGGTAGTTCCTGAGTACAGGATTTTTAACATAGGGGATGACAATGCAATACTTAGCTGTCAGATTGTGGCCATACGTCACACACCACACATCTGACACACAAAGGCCCTTCTGTATGTTGAACGCAGCACACATTGTGTCAACTATTGCTCCTAGTTCATAGTCATTTGCAAACATCAATAAGCTGATGCCTTCTGTGTTAGTCTGTGTGGTATAGATAACAAAGAGGGGGAGTACCAGGAATGAACCCTGTATTACTGTGGCTGGCACTGGTTTGATGTGATCTACATCTATACTGAGTACATCAAATACGTCGATCATGGTTCATGGCCTTACAGACCAGACTCAGCAGGGTAGTTGTGCACTATTTCCCATTATCAATGGTGTCTCCCCCTTTGTAGGGTGTGATAACTGTTGCTGTGCACCATTTGGTGTGTACACAGCCTGACATGGAGCTATGATTGAACATGATGTGTATGTGGATAGCTAATTGTTCTTACATTTGTGTAGGATACACCCTGGGATTTTGACAGGTCCCATGAAAGCTGTATGTATGGCTTTAGAAAGTGCAGCTTGTACTTGCATAGTTGTTATTACAGGAGCCCTGCAGTGTACATGGATATATTACTAAGTGTACCTGTTGGGGGGAGGAGGTGGGAGTGGGTTTAGGTTCTCCAAAACCCTATCTGGATGAACAGGTGCTATTTCTGTAGGTGTAGTACTTCCCATGCTATAGTTCTATGCAGCACAGCAGGTCTTATCGTTGCCATTATGATTAATGACACAGCTATAGAATGCTCTGTGCTTGGTCTCATAATATGTGGCTGATTAGTTTCACAGTAGCTTTGTGTGGTTTTATGTGGTGTATCTGCATCTTAGTGAGGCTGACCAGGGATCACCTACACTCATGTGTGTTCACTCTTGCAACAGTTACTACCTTCTGTGGTACAGTTTAAAGCTTGGTACCACCAGTTTGCCTTCTTGTTTCTGTTTGGTTGAATCTTGGTTCTATTTCAATGGCACAATCACTGCACATATGTGACTGCTTAAGGTTCATTTGTGTAGGATTCAGCATTTGCACATGCATTGTCCATCTGCATGGGTGCCATGACAGTCACCATTCTGCTCTTAGGAAACATAACATTGGTATTGGAGACTGACTATGTGTAGTATACTGTTAGCCCTGTTTGTGTGACTACTGTGATCCAGGTCTTTGGGGTTGATGGAATCCAACATGCATTGAGCACAGGTGTTGGTACATGAGGAGCCTTCCCAGTTCATAATGGAATAGTTGAGAGTAGCCATTATTATAGTTTTCTGTCTCAGACCTAATCTTCCCCATTACAGCACATTATGACAGTTGGGAAATCCGTGGCATGGTGGGTGATCTGTTGCAAGGTGCAATTTGAATTCTACTTTGGTACAAAGGTAGTTGCTCAGCATAATGCATCTGAAGTTATGCAAGTGCAACTAGCGTGGGGGTGTACATATCCTTCAGGAATATGGACACACCTGCGGCTTGTGTATTCCAATAAAGGATAATGGGCAAGAGATGAGGTATGTGTTATAACATGGTCATGCAGGTGTGCTCTCCAGAGTGTTGAAACATATCTCAGCTACTGCACAGATATGTTCTCCATGTTAGGGATTGACATATGTGTGTCCATATAGTGTTTATGACATGTATCATTGTGTAATGAGACCCGCAGTTTATTGCTTGGTTGTCCCTGTAACAGCAGTGGACCTTCACTTGAACTGTGCATGATGAAGGCGGCACTATAGGGGAAGCATGAGCCCTAGGCAGTATCCAGATTCCCAAGGGTGATGAGTGCAGGCCCTGTCTGGCAAAGCGTCATGGTCTGTCAACCATGTTATTC
This sequence comes from Protopterus annectens, assembly GCF_019279795.1. Lineage (NCBI taxonomy): Eukaryota > Metazoa > Chordata > Ceratodontiformes > Protopteridae > Protopterus > Protopterus annectens. Next base: position 279,598,104 of record NC_056734.1, read on the forward strand.
CCAGGCAGACAGATTCTGGATACCCTTTGACTTGCACCACTAAACTAGGCAATTGTGGAATACAATCCATTTGTCCCTGTACTGCAGTATCATTCTGGCCAATGGCAGAATGCTACCCAGGCCTTGGGCCATACCTGCATGAGCTACAAGACCTGACAGTTGCTATATGTGTTTCCATGCAGTCTAGGCTACTGCATCATAGGTCCTGCACAACAACATGTAATATGCCAGAGCCATGTGTATAGTTCAAAAGGTGGTCTAAGTGCATGGGTATGTGGCTAATCATGGCAGACATGCAGCTGACAGTATGCATGCCCTCATATAGGTTGGTGTGTAACATAGTGCTAGAGTTTGCATTCACAAATGAGTACTGATGGGCATGTTTCCAGCCACATGTTCTGAGGTGTGGCATAATTATATAAACTATGTCATGCAGGTTGTGTATATCGGTGTCTGTCTCTTCCAGCTTGGGAGGTCACTTGTTTGGCCAGATACTTAGCAGCTTCTGTGAATGTGTGTGATGTCTGGTACTCTGTGTGGGTGTCCTTACTGTGTTCTGGTAAGGGTATGTGTTGGTTGTGATGATGAGATGCATGTGTTAACCTACACCTCATGACTGTCCAGTCCAGTCATGACTGTAGACTGGCCTGACTTCCAGCTTACCCCAGTAGCTGCATCACAAAGAATGTGTGGGGCGTGGTGTTAGGTGGGCTTGGCAGTGTACATGGCATAGAAATAACATTCCCCCAAGATGGCCACATACACAAAGCTGACATTAGTAAACACCAGTAGCTGACTAGTGGATATGCCTGTATGAGCATTCAGTACTACAAGTACCAGGTACTCTATTTAGTTTACTTATTGCTTATGAAGATGTTTTAGACAGTGATGCTCACAAGTAAATATTTGTGTTATGGACGTGACAACACTGGTTATAACGGAAACATTGTAGCTACCTTTAGCACCAATCCTCCTCTTAGGAGCACATCACATCCTGTTAGTTGATTATAGATGATGCAAGTGTCTACAAGTCTGTTTCCTTCTCTGGGTATATACTCACATATCCACCAGGACCATAAGCTCTGTTGGGCACAGACATCAACATGCCAAACAGAGTCATGTATCAATAGACTCTGATGCCACTATCAACATGATCAGGATATAATCAGATAGTGTAAGCCATCACCTATGAAGCAGCTATTACAAATGGGCAGCTGTCTCTTACATCTTACACTCCTACTGCAGATGTTACAATGGAGTTAAAGATGATATGCAACCTGTTTCATTACCAGTACTGTGCACTACCTTACATACAGTATGTGCCAAGTGGCTGTTAGGTTGGCAATAAGAGGTTAGGCTACACAAACCTGGTAGTTCAACCAGTGTCTCTACTCTCAATATCCACTCTATGTAGGTGTGCACATAGCCATTTGGCTCAGCCCTGTAACAAGGGTCACTACACATTTGCATAACATGTACACATGCACAGCTGTTATTGCTTGCAAACAATACTAGAGAGGTCCAGCCCTGTGACAAGGGTCACTACACATTTGCATAACATGTACACATGCACAGCTGTTATTGCTTGCAAATGATACTAGAGAGGACCAGCCCTGTATCAAGGGTCACTACACATTTGCATAACATGTACACATGCACAGCTGTTATTGCTTGCAAATTATACTAGAGAGGACCAGCCCTGTTACATGGGTCACTACACATTTGCATAACATGTACACATGCACAGCTGTTATTGCTTGCAAACAATACTAGATAGGTCCAGCCCTGTAACAAGGGTCACTATACATTTGCATAACATGTACACATGCACAGCTGTTATTGCTTGCAAACGATACTAGAGAGGTGGATATTACATGTGCTATGTGCATGGATCGTTACCTAGCGCTTCCAATTATCTTTGCTATCATGCTGCTAAACTGTCAGATGTCTACAAATGTTATGTATCCTGTTATTGAGTATTGTAATTGCCAATAGACATAACTAATGTTTGCATAACATAACATAACTGCTATGTAGAATGGAATTCAGATCTGCCTAAAATACTGTACATTACACAGTTATTGGCACATTATCCCCCAATGCACACCATATTTGCATGGTAAGCCCACCTTTAACATATTCATCTTATTTATACACCCATACATATGTCAACTGTTACAATATATCGACATATACTATCCCCTGTTATAGCACATAATTGTTGGACCAATCCTGACACTGGCAGTGGCTGGAAGTGAATTGGTGAGTTCCAAGCCCATATAATCCCTTGTGGTGTATGTGGAGTTTGCCTTGTGACCTACAGCAGTACACACATAGAATACTACAAGCATTACTACTGCTCAACAATACATCGCTACAAGATAGCTATTTCCACTATATGCATTGATTACACTGTAATTCTTACAGAACAGGTACTACATACACCAACATACTACATGTTATACATACCGTCTTAGTAATTGGAGGTGTTATTGACTAGGATAATACTTGTTTTCGGTTCATCTTTCGGTGTTTTGTACTGTCCTACAAGTAGATACAGATGGTTTGAATGTGAAACAAGGCAACCTTTTATAGTTACAGATCAGTAAAATGTGCTATCCCGATAACCAACTGGTGTTCCTAAGTAGCTAACTACGTGCACATCAGCTGCGCTGCTACTGCCTTAGCCAATACCATTTCAACAGTGGAATATAATTGAGTACTCTACTTGGGCATTGTCCCTTTGCCTTACTTGTGAGGAAGACAGCATGGAAGTGTTGCATGGAATCTATTGCAACAGCTGTATGGAGATGAACAGTAATATATTGTGTGTAATGCCTAGAGGATTTGGTCTAAATGTGAGTCCTGCTGTTATATTTCTGAACATTGCTACTTGTGCAGGGTTTGTCTGTACCTAATACTTCTGCATATGTTGCAGTCTGGCCAGGTTGTTTGACCAACTCAAGGCTGTATAGCTATGCATATAATGTTAGGGGGTTTACAGTGTGCTTACCAGACGCATTTAGTTTGGTGTTACTGTGCATCATACTGTGCTGATAATCAGTACTCGGTAACACTTCCTGGTGTACGAACCTTTCAACCCTCTGAAATGGGATTAGTTCATGCAAACCCCTGTTACATCAGCACCTGTTTAATTGTATAACAGCAACTATTTCACATAGGGCCATGTTAGTGTGTCTGTGTCCAGGTATGTTAAGGTTTCAGTAGATGTTGTACAGTAGTTGAATAATTGGTTATGGTATGACAATATGTATTGATGTAATTATTTTGGTTGTGGGGTAGATGTTGGTGGGTGTACATAGCACATGAAGGTGTGTAGGAACCCCTTTTATACAACATCTATATGTGTGTGTGGGTGTTCTTTCCCTATGTGAACACCTATCCCTTAGTGGACTAATACTATGGTAATTGCAGGCTGATTCATTAAGGCACTGTTAAATGCTTCCTGTATAGCATGCAGGTACTGCTAGTCCTTGCATCCTTTTGGCAATACATCGGAATGTAATAAAGATTTGCAAAATGAAAGCTGTCTGTGTATTTCTGTGTATTTCTGTGTATTTCTGTCATGGATATTTGCAGTCATTGCAGTTGTGCTGGTCCACTGTGTCCATAGAACATATTTGTAAAAGTGTATTGGCATATACTCTTCATATATTATGTTCATATTGTTTGGGGGGGGGGGCGGCATGTGTTATTGCTATGGTCCATGTTATACTCAGATATGAACACTTCAGATGCTGTCTACAGACATGTATGTATGTGTATATATATATATATATATATATATATATATATATATATATATATATATATATATGTTTGTGTGTGTGTGTGTGTGTGTGTATATATATATATATATATATATATATATATATATATATATATGTATATATGTATATATATGTATATAGATATATATATTATTGCATACATTTATCTGTACCTTCATAGATGTGTAGATGTTTTTAACCTATCTATATAGCTACATATATATGTAGACCTGTTTATATCGACACGTCTCTATGTTTCTCTCTCTCTATATATATATCTATATATTTATATATGAGCATACACCTTTCATTGGATACATGCTGGGTTGTCCTATTTCAACACATTCCTCCCTTTTCTGTTTTAACCTGTCTGCATACACAACGGGGATAGGTACATCCCAGGTAACTTAGTGTTAGGTTACTTGGTTGCAGGTTCTAATCCTGGAAGGTGTTATTATTTTACCTCTCAGAGTAGGCACTGGTAGGGAAAGTGTGAATAACGCACATTTACATGGTTGCAAGCAGGTTTGCCCATGGTCTGCGTGATGTTAACCAAAGTTTAAACCTGTGAAGCGCTTCTCCGTTTACCGTGTTTCAGCTCCACTTACCATCTTGCAAACCCATGGAAACCCGCTTACAACTGCTTAAGAGTGCTTTAATCCACCTGCATCCAACAGCCCTTATTCTGGGCCTCAAAATAACTTAACAGCCCTTGAACCCGGGACCATGAACATCACAGTCACTGACTTTACCACTAAGGCATCTGAGATATGTACAAAAGTCATTGTGTTTAGAATATACATTTTACTACAGTCATTCCTCACTATCGAAAACAAATGTGACAGTCACTTGGTGTACATATGTCCGATACATGTTAATGTTCATATGTTTGTGAAATTAGGTGTTGCAATGTGACATGACAGGGTGTATTATGAATGAGAAAGGTTCTTGTTTTGTGTCCTTTTTACATTGTTCCCATACTCCATGTATACCCATCCAATTCACTTATTGAACATCTGACCCTGGCCCTCCTTGATGCAAGATTGCATTACCCATCATTCCTCCCCCACCCCAATCTTCACATACACAACAACCATCCCTTCTATGGTGAATTAGGTTAATATTAATAGTTGTAATACCAGAGCTGCATGTGTTTTGTGTGCACTCCAATTCCTTTGGAGTGCTTCTGTGCCACGAAGTGTGTTCATAAATGTTTATATATATGGCTATTGATGTAACTGCATAATATATATATATATATATATATATATATATATATATATATACATATATGTGCAGACATCGCTGACGTATATATATATATATATATATATATATATATATATATATATATATGTATATATGTATTTTGTATTAGTTTGTAACAGTAATACATATGTAGACTGGAATGTGTTGGTTCACAAACTACAGTACATTGCAATGTACTGTACATATGTACACAAAGTGACTGTCCCATTTGTGATCATTACAGTGGAATGCATATGGTATAAGATGTAGTCACAAGAGCATGAAACATGTATATACCTCAGATGGCCTAGTGGTAAGTTCCCATGACTATAGTGTGCATAGTCCAGGGTTCAACACCTGTGATGCTTTGCAAATGATTTTTACTCCAGAATAAGGCTCATTTAAGCAGTTGCAAGCATATTTAAAAGCGTTTGTGTGACATTATAGCAGCGGTTAAACACAGTTAAACTTTGTAACGTATAACCTGTGCGTGCAAACACAGCCACATCCGCTAACTACTCAGGATATATACATGTCAGTGAAGTAACATCTCACTATGTGCTGGCATAACATTACATTCTCTGTTGACTGTTCTCTCCAGCACACATGGGTTTATATGGGTGTTTCGAATGTTTATTATACAGATGATTACTACCTATATATGGAAGTTGTGGTTAAGGTATACTTTTGAACATGATAAACATCCCTGCCTCTATCGGGATTGGGACCTTGAATGCACAGATACTATGCCAATGCTGTAACCATTACACTGTTGACATTAATGTTGCTTCCACCTATTTCCTAGTTAGATGATTTCTATGTGTAAGCTAGGCTAAGCAAAGGGTGGAGGCCCCCAACCCCATTGAGTTTCAATTACTCTTGAAATAACAACATATAACAAATGCTCTGTGAGACAATACATTACATTCCTAACTACATTAGGCATAGCCCCTCAATGGCACACTTCAAGGGAAACCTTGTTGTGTGAATGGGTAACAGAATATACACCCCTGGGATCATGTGTCCCAGAACCGTGCAGCCTGGGGGGGGGGCTGTCCAGTTTGATAGCTGCGAGACCTGTTGGAGAAATTGAATGGTGTTGAATTGTCACATTAACATGCCCTCTTTAGATCACTAAGTGCCCCTATCATCCTCCACAACACCAGTCTTCAACAGCTTCCAGCAACTTTGCCTGGAATTGTTTCATTGGCTATGCTTGACAGAGGCTCATTTACTTCATCAATGGTGCGGAGAAAGCCAACACACTGTAGCTATGCTTCTAATTGCCCTTGGGCAGATAGGTAGTAGGCTATCTGTGAACCTCTAAAGTGCAGGCCAGCACAGCCATAATATGTGAATAAACAGACTTTAAGATCACAATATACAGTGAGAAATCACCATGTAGTCAAGAAACAGTTAAGTACAGCAAGAACATACAGAACACTGCTACTTAGTCACTCCAGAAGCCTATCTTGGAATCTAGAAGACTTGTATAAATTTAAGGCTTTCTATTGGTTACCAGTAGGTTACCTACAGGAGAGATGAAAAATAAGCACAGATGGGGAACATGCATGCAACAATACCATACTGGCCTATGTGTCAGTCTTAGGCTTTGGAATACTGGCCAAGGCTATTGGTGCCCCAATGGTGCCTTATTTAGGAGAGTTTAGAAGGTGAATAACAGCTCCGTAAACAGCACAAAAGCAGAATCAATGAGGATTATGCTACTCAACACCAAGGCTTGTGATCACAACATGCATGCGCTCACAGCACTCCTCAGTATGGAAAACATCAACATCTGTGCAGTAACTGAGATCTGTCTTAAGGTTCCTGAGAGCACACCAGCACTACCAGACTACAACCCATACCACACATTTCAGCCAGAGAACGTGGACTGACACAGACATGGAGGGGGTGTATCCATATTCATCAGGGATACATACACCTCCAGGTTAGTGGGGCAGCATGATACCTCTAAGATCATCCATGTGCAGCTAACATCAGCCACAACTACAATGTAAACTGTGGCCTGCTACGGATCACCCTCCATGACCCTGGAGCACCACTCCACCTACCTGGAGACAGTGGAGAACATGACAGTCCTAATGCACACCCTGGCATTGGTCGATGTCAACTACTATACCATTAACTGGGAAACGTACTCTAGTACTCACTTCCAGGCCCAGCGCTTCCTGGAATTTATCACCTCATATGCCCTGTATCAGGTGATAACCTCCCTAATGAGGGGTGGAAACATACTAGAAGTGGTCATCACCAACATGGATAACAGGTGCACCACAGCGGAGGTTAACTTGTCACTGGTTAGATCTGAGCATGAACTATTCACTGTTTCCACACCCAAGCATCTCCCCCACCCATGGATATCACAGTGTATACATTTCCTACAGCTACATTTACACTACTAGTGACAGGGGTGGGGGGTTTCACAGCCCCCATGCTAAGGGGAAACACTGCTCAAGATACAGACAGATTTACAAATGCAGTCTATAAGCACCTACATGGATGTATGGATCATGCTAATCACTGGTAAATGAAGACTCATTCCTCCTAGACAAGGACACCAGTCTGGTGGATCTCTGCAATAAACAGGCTATACTACAGAAGTAGGACAGTGTTCCAGACAAACAGCAAATCCCATGAAGGACAGACATCCATGACCACTATTAGTATGATATGTAGGGCCCTCATGGCATCATCCAAGACTAACTTCAGCAGGAGAATACGCAAGGATTCGAAAGATAACTACAAAGCCTTCTTTGGCTATGTCAAGGATCTTAGTGGTGGCACACAGATTTGCACTGTGCCTGTGAAATATAGCACAAAATATGCTGACCCTACTGATATCACCAACATCCTTGCAGATACATTCAGTGCATACGTCACCCCCTAAAGAGCCCACAACACTACCCGAAAGGTACAGTATCCCACACATCAGAGACACACAGGTGGAAATGGCCCTCTCTAACAGCACAACACAGCATCAATGGAGGCAGATGTTGTCCCAGACTGCATCTTGCAAACTGTACAAGACAACCTGACCCCCCCCACCTAATTAAGCTTTCAAACCTCAGCCTCGCCAAAGGCTACATGCCCATACAATGGTGCGTGGCAACGGTTATTCCACTCCATCAAGGTGGAATCACAACTGACCATGGTAACTACCACCCCATAAGCCTGACTAGCCTGGTCTGCAATGGTATGGATTGCATCCTCATGGCACTCATTAACAAAGACATTGGTAACCTCTGAACACGTGACCCAACCCAGGTCAGCTTGGTTGAGTGCAGTTCATGCCTATTGAACCTGTTTGACGTCTTACATACAGTCATCAAGACATTAGATGACGGGGGAAGTGGTTCACACATACTACCTGGACCTTGCCAAGGCTTTTGACACCATGCCTCACTCAGGTACTATTGATAAACACACCAGCCTGTACATGCACCCATACATCACAGGTTGGGTTGCCAACGGGCTTACACACAGAACCCACATGGTACGACTAGCGGTCTCCAGGTCCAACTCTTGACCAATCATGACTGGTGTCCCACAGGACTCAGTCCTGGGAGCCCTACTGTTTGGCATATACTTATCAGAGGTGGGCTACGGCAGACCATGTTTGGCAATGACTGCGAACTGGAGCCATGACTGATAGTCCAGCTGATATAGACATCCCTCAAGGGGCCTCACAGAGAACGTCACAGGGTGTCAATATCACGGCATCCAGCCAAGTGCCACTAACTGCATGGCCATTCAATTGTGGAATATTAAGCACCCACATATTAACACATAAGTGGCAGCCACTTTAATAAAGATGAGGTAATGGGGTTTCTGGGGACTAAGGTAGATAGTGATCTCCCCTTTGACAATCATATCTCCACAGTAGTTAGGACATCCTTCTATGTAGGCCATCTGATTACTAAAGGATTCCCATCTAGACATACTGGGGTTATAGTGCCCCTTTACTCATCACTCATCAGTCCCATCATAGGGTATAATATCCCATTTGGGATGTACCTCAGAAAACACTTCCAACAGCTGGGAGGTCCACAAATGTACCCCGCCAAGGGGAATACAGGCCTCCAACATATGGCCTATGCAGACAGACTGAATAAACTCCTGCTTTACTCAGTGGCATCTTGTTTACCCAGAGATGATCTCTGCTGGCCAACACAGCCATTTTGAACTCAAGCTTAATTGATATACTCCACCTATGGGAATCCATGTCACAGTGAGCCAACACTGTAGTGAGCTGAACCTTGCCACAACAATAACTGGAAGATGCTGGAGGGACAGATTCCTGTCACAGACACTCCTCATACTTTGAAACAACATTGCTAACTACATTATACAGAGACACTCACTAACACTCTGCAAGAGAAACCATGAAGAGTGGATGGGGAACAGTATATGCACCCCAGGGATCCCGCCATTGGCTCTGCTCCACAGAGGGACAGTTAATGAATCAATGGGCTGGCAAAAGCTGACACATTTTGGCTGGGCTTATGAATGGCCTCTGGAAGTTGGCCAAGTACCTACCTATGAATCTATACATACAGTATCTGCATATGCTGATAGCTTAATTTACTGTTCAGGTGTTGACTTACCTTGTGCCAATGGCAGTTGTGTGTGCAATAGTTGAGGGCTGCCTATGTTGGAAGCAAACAGTAGACTGCCTATACATGACAATTTACAGGTAGTCTTGTGTCTCTGCCATCCATTTTTACTGTGTGTGCAGGTGGAGAAATTTGTCAGTCCCTAGTTGCCTACACTGTCAGTGCGTGTGCTATACATGCCCTCTTTGCCAAGGCATGGGCATACTAGGCATGCCTCCGTCTAACTACTGGGGCTGGCTCAGGGTGTTCATGATCTGAGTACCTCTGTGCCTGTGGGGCCCTTGGCAATGGTGGTGGGCTGTGAGGGCCTTCACCATTCTGTCCCTGCTGCAGCTATTTCCGCAGGACCATATTGTGTAGCATGGCACACACTATGAAGATGTGGGCACACATGCCTGGAGAGTACTACAAGGCTCCACCAGATATGTCCAAGCAACAGAACCGTGATTTCAGCATCCCAAACACATGCTCTATAATGATTCTGGTTTGTGCATGTGCCTCACTGTGGCATTCCTGCATGGGTGTGTGTGCATTTCTGATTGGAGTCATCATCCACGGTTCCAGTGCATAGCCAGCATCCCCCATCAGGAGGCCATTTGGGATGTCCCCCCTGGCAAATAACTGATACGGCTGTGAGGCATGCCAGATGTGGGAGTCGTGATAGCTTCCAGGGCTGGCAGCGCACACATCCATGATAATGCCCTGGGCATTGCACATGGCCTGGCAGTTGATGTTGGGGTATCCCTTGTGGTTTATATAGCGCCTACTCTGCTCACTGGGTGGTGACTTGATGTATATGTGCATGCAGTCTATTGCACCCAGTACCTCTGGGTATTCTGCCACAAGGTGGAAGAGATGCATATTGCTGGCCAACTCCTCCTGTGTTCAGGGGAAGTATATGTGCTCATTGGCATGTGGTAACATGGCATTCAGGAACTGGTGTAGTACCATGGATGTTGATGCCTGTGATATCCCCATGATATCCCCAGTTGGTCTTTGAAAGGTACCTGTAGCTAGTATTCTCAGGCTTACACATACCTTCGTATCCACTGGGATGGGTTCCCCTCTGTTTGTTCTGGCTCTGAGGTGTGGCCGGCACAGCTCCACAGGGTCCAGGAGTTGTGCGGGCATAGCGTACGCAGGTACTGCAAGTGGAAACAGCTCATACCTGAATCGCTCGGCGGCCATATTTAGTGTTAGAACGCCGGCTCTACACCTGCACCTGGCGCAAGCTTCATGAATCCCGGGGTATATATTCCTCTTTCTGAAGGAGGTATGGACCTCCTTGAAATTGATTACATGTATAGATCTGCAGTCGTAGGACTGCATATGTATATGCTGACCTCATCAGATCCAAACATAGTGAAAGTTTTAAAACATGAGGAGAGCAGGTCTAAAATGATTTCCATGCTTAGCTTAGCAGAAAGATATTGGTGTCAAGCAAGAATGGAAATCAATAACAAACAACTGCAAAAAGCACCAAGTTGAAAACAGCAAACAACTGAAGAAAACAAGGATGCAAACACTTGCACAGAAGTTTAATAAAACCTCCAGCACTTCGGCAATAGCGTTCCGATGATAATACAAAATAGAATGTAATGCTCAAGTTTAAATACTAAAATCAGTTAAACAATTAAACACTTAAACAATTTCAAAGTCACATAACATATAACTAAATTAAAACCTTCCAGTTTCATTCTACATTAATGCCATCAGGGGCCAGTGTACAATATTTCAATATAAACATTGTTTTTTATACAAAAGTTTTTTCTTAATGTCAAGACCATATTTATTGGGTCTATATTAAATCAGCGATTGCTTAAAATAGTGAATGCTGATTTATTGTCTCTTTAAGAGCAAAAGCTGACATTCCAAAGACACAGAACAGTGAATTTTTTCCAGGGGAAAAAATCGCTGTGCTGTTTTTGGGACTTTGCAATTTCTTCCACTGCAGTGCGATCTCACAGTTGGTATATTTAAGTAGGGGGGTGTGGGGGGCACAGCCTCCCACATTTGAAGGTGTGGTGGGTGAAGCCCCCCCCCCACTTTATTTTGTGTGTTTAAACTTTTTTGTTTTGTTTTGTTTTTTTTTGTGGAACAGTGATTTTTTCCCCCTGGGAAAAAATTTGCTGTTCCGTGTCTTCGAGATTGTCAGCTTTCACTGTTAAAGGGTCAATAAATCAATGTTCATTATTTTAAGCCTTCACTGATTTAATATAGACCCTATTTATTATAGGAATATGTTCTAAAACTGTACTTAACAGACCCATTGGATTTCCGTTGTGACATTCCTTAAAATACATATCAAGACGGCTTCCAGGCTTGCCATTTTTGATATCCCTGATATGCTCCTGAACTCTTAGCTTGAAAGCCCTCTTGCTTTCACCTATATAAAACATGCCACAAGGGCATTTGAGTGCATAAATAACACATTCGGTGTTACAAGAAAATATAGCATTTGCCTGAAAATGCACTCCATTAATATATTTAAATACCCTGCTAACGTACTGCCATGTAATATACCTGCCAGAAGAAAAAGTACCTACTGAAGTAGGATTAACATTTATCCTAGAGTCACTCATGGAAAACCTAGTATGGACTAATATGTCTTCTATGCTGCTACCCTTTCATTAAGAAAACACTGGAATGTTATGTAAAATATTTACAAAATCTTTAAACTTAAATAAAAAGCCCCAATAATATTGGATCATTTTTTTCACTTCATCCGACAAAAGGTCATAAATAATAACCACATATATCTTTCTAAGGTTGTCACTTAACTTAACACCAGGTCTAATAATCTCTTTGTTCTGCCCTTTGGTTGGCCAATCACAGATATTCTTTTTAACTTTGTCCAATGAGGCATGAGCCATATTTTTATCATAGCCTTGCCTTGCAAATAGTTCAGCTGTTTTATAAAGTTCATTGTCCAACTCATTGCTATTATTATGGGTCTATATTGCATATCTGAATGCTTAAATGTTCGAATCGCTAAAGATCAACCTTTACCGATCGAACATTTAAATGTTCGAATATGAATAAACATTAAAAAAAAAAAAGAAAAAAAACTAAAGGATGTAAGTAGGGGGGGGCAAGCTCCCCTGTACTCCACACACCCCTACCAACTCCAAGATCACGCTACAGTGGTGGGAATGGGAAATTTCCCATTTCCACACTGTAGTACACTGAAGTGCAATCTCGGAGTTGGTATATTTAAGTAGCGGGGTGTGTGGGTGGTGCAGGGGGACTTGCCTCCCTGCTTAAACCCTTTCCTTTTTCTTTTTTTTTTATTGGTTTCTTATATATTCAAACATTTGAATGTTTGATCGCTAAAGGTCGATCTTTAACGATTCGAACATTTAAATGTTCGGATATGTAATATAGACCCTATTATTACATAGCCTTTTTACTCTAAGGAGTTCTCCGTAAGGGAGAGACTTTAAAAGATGGGGAGTATGACAACTATGGGCATCCAAAAAATGGGCACCATCCTCAAATTTTCGATGTACCTTACTAATAATTTTTTCATTACAACCGCCTTCTAAACAAATGTCCAAAAAAGTTACTTTATTGCCCAACTGAAAACCATCAAATTGTAACAAAAATATATTGTCCTAAAGATTATTCGTAAAATATCTAACCTTTTTCTGACCCCCCCCCTTGCAAATGAAAATTAGAGCGTCGATAAATCTATAATATCTGACCACATATCTTTTATAAAAATCCTTTTGATAGAGATAACCCACTTCAAATAATCTGATCATGATGTTGGCATACATTGGGGCAAATGCTGCCCCCATAGCTGTACCTCTTAATTGATGTTGGCCATGAAATTCAAAATAGTTATTTTTTAAACAAAATTCAACCAATTCAATTATATATGTAAGGGGACTATCAGCAATGGTAACTCTTAAGACTTTTAGTCCAAACTGATGGTCTATGCTAGTGTATAAACTTTTAACATCAGCAGTTATCCAATACATATCCTCTGTCCATTATATAAGGAGAACTTTCTCTAAAAAATCAGAGCTATCCTTAATAAAGGAAACTTGCTTAGTGACATATGGTAGAAGAAAACTATGTCAAAAAATTTCCATATTATTAAGGAAATACTTGCATACAGACACTATTGGACGCCCCAGAGGGCTATGAATATTTTTATCAACCTTTGGCAGAAATAGAATTTTGCTATTTCACATCCTTCAACCCCCAATGTTTTATCAATGTCGTCTATTGTAAAATAACCTAACCTCAATCCCTTATTTAATAAATACTGAAATTTACGAATTAATTCCTTATATTCTTTTATGTCACTTTTCTTATTAGTTGTACTATCATTTAAATGTTCAAGACACATCCGAACATATTACGTAAAATGCATTATGACAACCTTATTCCCCTTATCTTAATAATAATAAGTTCTTTATTCCTACTCAATGTCTGTTATGCCTAACATTCTAATTTAGTTAAATTATACTTAATTGTCCTTTATTGCTAATAAAATCTACATACAAAGATTTCAGTGCAAAGTTTCACCATGGATGAAAACCTCTGGATGCCCTCATGCACAAAAGATGGTATAAACTGACTTTTACATACAATTTTAGATGTATCTAATTTACAATATGCATTCAAATCCTCATTATTTTCTAAGTCAGAAATACATGAATGGGAACTATCATCCAATATATTTTGAGAAGATACATCATTATTTATATCAGAAACATTCCCTTCTCTATGTTTAAAAAAATGAGCAAGATGTAATTTCTGTACTGTACAAAGTAAGTATTTTTTTTATAACATGTAATCTCACCATAACTGTCGGAATAAATTTCAAGCCGTGATTAAGAACTGCATTTTCGTACTCATCCAAATCATAGCCTGACAAATTTATAACATATTGTCCATTACTAAAAAAAGTGCTTTCAGCACTGTCAGAATTATCATTCACAACAGCAGCAATAGGGTAGGCGGTTCTACAATTAGTTCCACCTAACCCATTTGTACCTGTGTTGTGCAGGCTGTTGTCCCTCAGGCATCTGTTTCTCATTCATTTCTGGAGCATTTCTCGTTCCTTTGTTGATGTAATTTTCTGTGTTGCCAGCCCTTTTTCCCTTCTGAAAGGTCTGGTTCAAGTAACATGAGTCTTGAGCTGCTGGAAGCCCAGGATAATCTCCTGACTAGCTGTCCCATTCAATGGAGACTTCCGGGACTGCACTGAAGCTGCCATTATGCCTCAGGTCTTCTTCCTGGTCTGAAAACTGATCATCCCTTCGATGTCGCTTCTTATTGGTTATCCTAGAAAATGCAGAGCCACCATTATAATCCTTAAGATCATGGTTTAATTTATACTTCTTGGTGTTTAATAGTTCTTTCTCAAAGTTTATCAGCTTATTTTGAATATCATTTAGGCATTGCTCTATACGTTCAACAGCCAACACATTAGAAAGGGACTCACAAGTTGCCGCAATTTCTTCTTGCAGCTTCATTTGTTTGAGTCTGCCCCATTCCACTAATATATTAATCCATTCAATGGGGCAATGGTGAGCTGCAGCTACCCACCTAGCCTAAATCTTTTATCATTTTCATCTTGTAAATTGAAGGGTGTGGTAGGGGTTTTAAAGGCCCTCAGGCTCTGCGGTGTTATGTCCAGTTCAAGATATCTTTGTAAACTGAGAAAAATAAGGTGCACTGCTAATTCTTTGGACATAAGTTAGTTCAACTTTTCAAATACCTCCTTGGTTTCAGTGGATAAAGTACCACTTGCCCACTGTCCTATGGAGGAAAACAGATTATTTGTTCTTCTTTGCAGTTGATTTTCTAAAAACCTTTTCCAAGGTATAGTGGTCTGGTCTCCCTGAGTTAACCGATCGTTAACTCAGTCACCCAAAGACATGGTGAATTGATCTATAGTCCTCTGACTGGAATCCATAATGCTTTGCCTAAAAATCTTAGGCACATTAAGTGAAGGATCACTGGACATGGCAAAAAGCAATAACAAACAACTGCAAAAAGCACCAAATTAAAAACAGCAAATGACCGAAGAAAACCAGGATCCAAACACTTGCACAAAAGTTTAATAAAACCTCTAGTGCCTTGGCAATAGCCTTCCAAGGAGAATTCAAAATAGAATCTAATGCTCAAGTTTAAATACTAAAGTCAATTAAACAATTAAACAATTTCATAGTCACATGACATATAACTAAATTAAAACCTTCCAGTTACATTCTGCATTAATGCCACCAGGGGCCAATGTACCATATTTCAATATGAACATTGTTTCTTTATACAAAAGTTTTTTCTTACTGTCAAAGCCATATTATTAATAGGAATATGTTCTAAAACTGTACTTAACAGACCCATTGGATTTCCGTTGTGACATTCCTTAAAATACATATCAAGACGGCTTCCAGGCTTGCCATTTTTGATATCCCTGATATGCTCCTGAACTCTTAGCTTGAAAGCTCTCTTGCTTTCACCTATATAAAATGGAAATCACCTTGGAAGTAGACAAAAGTCTGGCAGCAAATGAGTGTGTCAAAAAACAAAAGAAAGAATATAAGGTAAAGGATCAGATGAGAAGGCAAGACATGTAGAAAATGAATGAATGTAGTTGCAAGCACAGAAAACCCCTGGGACAACATTATGTTGATCAGGATCCGATGCAGGAATGGTTAAGGAGAGATGAATTTAAACCAGAAGCTGAAAAGTTAATACTGGTGTTCCAGGATAGTGGACTACATACTCATTGGTTCACAAAATCCATTGAACATGTGGGAGAAACACACAAAGGCAGCAGGTTCTGTAAAACAAAACTGGAAACAGTCGCACATCTTGTTGTTGGGTGCAATACACTAATGGCAAAGGGTCTGAATACTGAAAAGCATAATAATGTGGGAAGACTCTTGCACTGGGGATTGCGCAAACATTACAATATTGAAATAGCTGAGAATCATTGGAAACATGAGCCACAAAGCATTATATAGAATGGTGAAGTTTATATCACCCATTACCAACAATTCAAAACATAGATTCGAGAAAACCAGATATAGAAGTCCATGAAAAGAAGACAATAGTAGCATTGGTCATTGAAATTACTGCACCCAGTGATTGCAGTGTCTTATGAACAGAGAGACACAAAGTCATAAAATATCAGGATTTACAAATGAGGACAATGTAGAAGGATACCCAGACAGTTCCAATAGTAGTAGGAGCAACAGATCTTGTAAAAAAGAACTTACAATCATCGCATTTATATATACTACCAATACATGCAACTCCATATGATTTGCAGATTAAACTCTGGGCACATTATGGGTGCTGAGAAGAGCATTTTTGGCTAACATCAAAGGTTGAAACAATACTGGTTTCACAAACTTTAATCGTACTTTGATTTAGGAATGAGGTCCATTCCCGTCATACTATTAGAAACCCAAAAGACTTAGAGAAATTAAGCAAGCAATAATGCTCGAAAGAGTGTGTTAATGTGTAATTAACAGCCCACGTCCAAGGGTGTTATGAGGCCTGACACCACAGACGGAGGGCCTTTACACCTCTGCAATGGCATTAATTACAAATCAACACATACCCTGTCTGCCATTATTGTGCTTAGAGAACAGGCTTTCTGTAAAACTGTGTTTTACTTGCTTATTTATATATTTTTATTACTATATTATATATATATATATATATATATATATATATATATATATTTGATGCAAAATAGTTCCTCTGTTGACTGTTTCAAAATTGCTGTAATCACCCATTCTTTAATCTTAATTAGGATACTTCTTTTGCATTAAATTGTTCACGTTTTCTCAGGAGCACTGCTTTGAATGAGGCAAAAAATTGCACATTCTGTGAAAATATGGACTGTTGAGTTGTATAGATTTGTTTATTTAGGATTCTCTTATTAATTAGGAATCTCATTTAATTGTCATGTGATGATCACAACTAAAGCATAGATTTTAATACATAATAAGACATATGGGAAATAACTGTAGCACCTAGCAGCGAGGCTGATAACATTGTGAACTCTTCAAAACATTTTTGGGGGGTTGGGGATACATGCCATTCAATTGCAGGGGTGTTATTTTTGTCCTCAGATTTAGCCTTGCTACTTCCAGACATGATGTTCTTCATAATGTTAGCTCTGTTAGAAGGACTGTACAATATACACGACCAGGTTAAATCTATAAAAAAATTTCAGTCACCAATTAAACAGGATCAAGCATTTGAAGATCTTCTGTTCTGAAATGTAGTAAAGTGCTCCTATTTTTTTTTGCCTCTTTACTACGATTTTAAAAGGTGGTGCTATGATATTTAAGGCTCAAAAACTGGTTGGCAAGGCCTCCTGCACCCCATCCTGATCTCAACATAAACCAAGTCCCAGTCTCGCATTCTTCCAATAGAAGGATTTAAGCCATTTGGGTTTCATGTTCATGTCTCCTCAAAACATTTGGCAGTTATGCACAGAATTGTGAGTTAGGAAGTCTTTCCATGCATTTCTTCCTGTGTGTATTATGTAAAGCACTCTCTTGGTGGTGACAATTACTCCTATTCTGTTATCCTGTCTTGTATCTGAGCTGTCATTGTCACTTGCTTTTAAATGGAGTCAGCTGAAGAAGTGTACACATTAAAAGTAGCACTACTGCAATATGTCTTAAAAGTATGCATTTCTCACATCATTTCACTGTAGTATAATGTAGATTTAGTGCCCCCAACCAAATATATCATTACTAACATAACTGTTGTTTAGTCCACAGAGGGGTTACTGTGGAAAGGCTTCTCATGCTCTTCACTCATTCTCTCTCACACACACCTCGCTTTCAAGCACACTGACAGACACAGACAGAAACATACACAGACATGCACACACTTTTTTTTGTTACATTTAGTTTTTACAGTCTCTAGACAGCAAAAGTACTGCTTAGCAAGTGTAAAATAATGGCTTGATTGATCTCACTTTCACTCAAATACACACACACACTTACACTGACACAGACATAAACACATGCATACTTTTATTTAATTTTTTTTTAACATTTTGTACTCACTAAACAGCAAAAATGCTGCTTTGCGAGCATAAAATAATGGCAGCCATTGCATTTTTCCAGTCCGAGCCCCGCGACAGCTTGATATGCTGCCGTGAAGGGGCAGACTCGTTTTTCAGTATGCATTACTTGTATATTAATACCCTGCTGGAGAACATTGATTCTCCAATCAGGATGTGATTTACGGATTGCCCATTCCCTAAGCCGCAATAAACCACAGGAAATGTGAAGTAAACAGTACCAAGGGATTTAGATATAGTGTTCACAGGACTGGAACAGAGCGAATGACAGAGCAGCACATCTGCCAGGGATTTAGGTATAGTATCCACAGGAGCAGACAGAGAATGGAAGCCTGAAACAGTGACTGCAGATCTGAACAAATGCCAGCCAGTCTCTGTGTGTGTGAAGTGGCAGGCTGGTAAATTAACTTGCTTAGGTTCAAACCGTGTACTTTGCTTACAGGTGACAAAAGCTTGAATGCTCTACACCGACTACCAGGCTACTCAAGAGCTATGAGTTTCAGTACAGTTTCAATGAACTGTGAGTCTCAAGGGAAGAGATGTTTACTGTTGCTCATCCTAAGTCTGTCTTCAATGTGCAACTGTTTTGTTTAGCAAATGGCCATCAATGTTTGCCATAGAAGTTGAAAGCAGTGTTAGTAGCACAAGAGGTGGCATACTTGCCTTTGGTGCAGAAGGCAAGTATGTTACTATTCCACATCATGTAGGTTGCTCACTGGTACTGTGGTGTGCTTTAATATGTCTGTCCTTCTATGTATGAGTTGCCTAGTAATTAAAAACCTGTTGTGGTTTGCCAGCCAGAAACATGGAAATGTAAAACTGTTTACCAGCAGCAACATCTTGATTAGTTACAGATCTCTTGAATGTGAAATATTTAGATGGCTTTTATTTCTGCACAGATTGTGCATATTGACTGATATTAGTGGATTGAAATGGCAGAAGTTTGAGTGGCCTTTGATGGTTGAAATGTTCTGAAATGAGTAGTTTTATCATTACTGGTTTATGCATTTTGTCTCAGCGCTTACTGGAAAAATGTTCAAAACTACATTCACTCTAACAAGTGGTGCTGCATTATACAAAGAACATAATTTAATACAATCAGGAAAGTGAATCAAAGAGCACATACATGTAAACATGGTCCTAAATATCTATGCAAGAGGCCTATGTTTTTTTTCGAATGTGGCTTTAAATGCCATCTAAATGAATATGAGTTTCAAAGGTCGAGAAGTTTACTGTTCATGCTAAGTCTGTTTTCATTGTGAGACTGTATTGTTTTGTTTAGCAAATGGCTATCAATGTTTGTGCTATAAAATTTGAAATAAAAGTTTTAAATTAAATCCAAATGTCTGTAATGATTGTAGAAGTAAAGAAATGGTATTCACACTGACAGATTTGAACAGTGTATATGGTAATTGGGGAGAAATAGCCAAGTAATGGGACATTGGCATGGCAGCCGGTGGGCATCCCAATCTATTATTCTAATTAGGTCCCTATTGGACAATGATCTGGCGCTGCTGATGGGTAGTTAAAATTCCCTACATGATGGATATTTTTGTTTACAGGGGATTCATTGACTACATGCATGAACCTTATAAGTTTATTGTGGGACACAGAAGGTGCCCTGTAGCAGGCTATAAACTGATATTCTGTTGCCATTAAGACTGAAAGCATGGGATGTGCAAAATACAGATATGGGAGGAGAATTCTCTGAATATTAAGTTAAGTTTCAGTAATTACACAAACATGGATGAACTTGAAATGCAGCTGAGCCTCAAGTTAGGGTATTTTGTTGTTGAGACTTCTGGCATTGAGCAGAGCCATGTTAATAAGGTCTCATTTTGGATTTGATAAATTAGTTATGCTGGAATGTTCATCAGCTGGTTCTACCTGAAAAACACAATGGGAGCAGCAAATGCTTTAGAAAGTATACGAAAGCCTTGGAACAAGATGTGCAGACTTTTCTTGACAAAACAAGTAGGACAGTCTAGCATCTCATCCCATTCTGAAACATGCTGGATCCCCCTGTAATCACAGCAAATAGTTAGTTTGCTGAAGCCAATTATCTTTTCTTTGTATTTATGCATCAGTTTTGTTGAAGGAAGGATTCTGCTCAGGACCAGTGTCTTGCCTACTTTTGTAACATACGTTGAGAGTTCTGCCATGTCTCTCTGCATATTCCTCAGGATTTTACATGCCAAGGTATTCATGCCTGCAGCTACCACCTCTGTGTCTTGATCATATTTGCTAGATGATAGGTCCTTAAAAGTCCTTGAGACATCAAAGATCTTAAGACCTGATAGGCAACTCACTGTTACCTTCTCTTTGTCCAGCCTAATGAGAGGAGAACCAATGTGCCAGACCATATAATCACTGATCACTAAAACTTATTTTTTTTTGTAGAGTGGTCTGATGTACCAGATTTTAGATGATTTAAATCAGTGGTACAGCTAGCTATTATGGCAACTGGTGCCATCTTATCATTTAATTCCCCGTCAAGAAGAAAAACTAAACAAAAAACAGTCCATTCATGATCTGGCACTCCTCCTTAAAGTCTGCTCTTTATCTACACTCCTCAGCTCTGAGGAGAACAAACAAGTCACTTATATCTTTTAAGCTGTAGCAAACTGGTACATTTGTTACAAGCAGCTGATACAGTTTTTGCCACACAAGGAGTGCTAATTTGCTTCAGGTTGGACAATGCAATACTGCCTTTGGTTTCTGAAAGCTGGTAATGCACTCAAAGTTGATCAGCATGTGCCTTTCAAACCCCTTAACATTTTGCACCCAGGATTGCTGCCCCCTTTGCCCCACCCTATGCTTCTGATTTAAATAATGGTGACTCTTTGTTTCAGTTGGGCCACAAGATGATTTGGTATCAGATTTTCATTGAAACCTAGTCTTCCTATGTCTAGGAGGCTTTGGCAAGGATTTTTTACAGCCTCAGTATGACATTTTAATGTGGGTTTTTGTAGAATGTTGTGGAAGTATGTGTTGATCACAGTCAGTGTTTTTTATTGTGAGAGTAAGACCTCCATGTTAGTTAAAACATTTGCATCTCTCACAAAGAGAATGTCTTGTACATTATCTGTGAGAGATAGGTAGTTCCTACACTGCCTGAGGCTACCAAATGCAGTAAGACTGGCAACTGAAGGAAGGGAAGCACACTGATCCCCTATTTTAGTCTAAAGATTTGTAGAATTTTTTTAGAATTGCACAGAGTGCTACATTTAGTTAACTAGGATAGTTATCTGTCTAAACTGTGGGAAATGCAACTAGTAGTGCAAACAAAGTATTGAATATGTGCTATGCAGAGCAACTACTAACTGTTAAAGGCAACATCGAGGATCCTTTGTGTACAGTGCAGCTCTTTGCACAACTGCAGGCAGCTATCAGTACTACAGATATTGCTGATCACATTAACTAGAACTGAATAAGATAGGTTAGGTTGTATAGAGAAAGTTATGTCTCAAGATACTTGCAGCTTTACAGTGAATAGTTAAACAATGTTTGCTGCACAAGAGTGGTCAATTTATTACATCACAGAAAAGCTAAAAATATTCAAAAGAGCCCATTGCCCAGTAGCAAAATGATCATTTTGAAGGTCTTAAAGCACTAATAGGCCTGGAAACGGTCAAGTTCTTTTGCCCTGTCACTGGAGTACAAATAGGGTTACCACCTGTCCCACTTTGCAAGGGACAGTCCCTCATAGGTTCATAGGTTCATACTAGGCTATCTGCCCTAGGGCATTTATAAGCCTAGCCAGAGTGTGTTTGGCTTTCGCCACCCATTTTAAATGAATTTTGCTACGCCCTTTTTCAAGGCCCTCTTTGAGCAGTTGTGTCCTGCGAAAAAATCAAAAAAATGGCAAATGTCCTGCGATTTTAGGACAAAAATATTTCCTAAGTTTTCTTTAATAGTTGTATAAAAAGTTATTTTTTTATCTGAAACACCTAAATGTTAAATGAAATAACATAAGCAACTCACATTCTACAAGAATAAGCTTTTATCTTGGCAAAAAAGTGACGTTCTGTCCTTTGTACTAGTCATGGGTATGTTTTGCCGTGTAAAATCTGTAATTTCTACAAAAAATGTCCCACTTTGGGCATTTGAAAAGGTGGCAACCCTAAATACAAACCATAGCTGTCTTTAGCTAGATTACTAGAACATTACCATAAAGATTGCTGCAGTACAGCTAAGAACACAAAAGTACTTATTCCAAGGCTTGTAGGGCTGTTTTTTTAGTCAAACCTGGTGGAAAATCATCATAATCAATAGCTTTGCAGTTTAGCAACTGCTATCAAATAAACTCAAGGCTGCCTACTGTAGATAATTTATTTTAACACAGAAAAGCAAAAATTAAAATATTTAATTTGAACCTACTGGCCAAAAAAAAAAAACAACTTTCTTCCAGAGTCTACCGCAATCAGAGGACTAGAAACATCTATGTTTTCTCTCCATTCTCACTAGTGTACAAACCAAAGCAATTCTTAACTGTAATATTAGAAAATCCCCAGAAGAGTGCACAGTTATTACAGTAAAACTCAATAAAAACACAAGTGTTCTTATCTCAGGTCCTGTAGAGCTGTTTTTTTTTAATGTCAGCTCCAGTGGAAAGGTGTTACAATCAGCAGCTTTACAGCTTAGCATGTAGTAACTAATAGCACACGAGGCCTTGCAAGCACTCAGAATTTATAATAACCAAGGACAATTTCCAGATTTCTAAATCTCTTATTTTGTTTAATGTACCTGTACCTGACTGTGTACCGAGAACAAAATATGTAATCTTGTGGACTCTCCTAGCCATTGCAAGGAAGAACATTACATCAAACTGGAAATCCAAAGCTTCTCCAACCTTTTAATCAATACAGGAATATGGTGTCAGCAGTACTGCAATTGGAAATGAACACTATTAAAGGAAAAACTGAAAGAACTACATCATTATATATAGCATGGCAAAAAGTAACTGAAATGTTGGAGAGTAATAATGTAGCAAATTATAATCAGGAAACAATTGTATATAAAGTTGATTATATGTGAACAACAGACACCCTTGTAAATACTTTATTTTGGTTTTAATGTTGATATCTGTTTACTCCTTTTAGCTAACCTGTTTAAATAATTTGTAAATACTTCACTGTTATAAATAACCTGTATACATGTATTTCGTTTTGAAAATGAATAAAAATATTTTCAAATAATAAAAGAATTTAGAATAACAGAAAATGTAAAAATAGTCAAATGAACACACAGGCCTATAGGAAAAGGACATTTCAAGATTCTGTAGAATTCAACCCCCTGGATTCTCTATAGCTTGCACAGCGTGTAAGATCGGTGCAGGAGCTCAAGCAGGCAATATGTCTGCAGTGCAATCCAGGAACAGCCTGCAGGGACGTGCACGAGCGCACCTGCACTAATCCTGCACATACTAAGCCCTTGTATGCAAATCACCCCATTTGCAGGAGAAATCTATGCACATGAGGTGATTTTGCAATCCAGGAAGCTTGCAACCATTTGTACTGGACTAGTGCTATCTGCAGAGATGTACTTGGTTGGTAACTGAGTACATTTCTGCAAAATCCAAAACGGAGCTGTGACAGCTCCAAATAAAGGTTGCATATCATGTAGTAAGCATGCCAATAGCCAAGTATAAGGCCACTGGCATTGCAAACAGTAAAAAAAAAAAAACACAAAAATCAACTTTTATTTTTTTTTAGCCGATCTCGGCTGTTTAAGCATAGGGCAGTGGCTCACAAACGGGATCGGGGGGGGGGGGATAACAAAATGAACCTCAATTAAGCAATCTAACTAAAATCAGTATTCTGCCATGCATAGGGTTATCATCTGTCCCACTTTATGAAGGACAGTCCCTCTTTGGGCAGTTGTGTCCTGCAAAAAAATAAAAAAATGGCAAATATCCTGAGATTTTAGGACAAAATTATTTCCTATATTTTATTCTGTATCTGAAACACCTAAATGTTATAAGAAACAGAATAAGGAACTAAAATACTACAAGAATACGTTCTGTCCTTTGTACTGGCCATGGGTACGTTTTGCCCTGCAAAATCTGACGTTTGTACCAAAAATGTCCCAATTTGGGCATTTGAAAAGGTGGCAACCTTAGCCATGCAAGTCAATGGCAGGCAGAAGACAACATGTCAGTGAGTAGTGGTTGCTAAGGGGAGAGGCTCAGTGTGAGACATGTAACTATGCATTAGCAGGTAATCCTATGCAAATGAGGGGAAGGATAGTGAATCCCAGTTTTCCCCAGCATATGAGTCAGGTCCCAACAATGTAAGAGTAGGGATAGCTTGGTGCAAGTCTAGGAGTTAGGTGACATCATGGGGGGGGGGGTGTCAGGCATACTGTAAGCGGATTGGAGCCCTGTGGCTCGGGTTTGCTCCTAGCTTAGCACAGCTAAGCTAGGGGGTGTGTCTAAACCTGCCTAGCACTCTTTACAAAGCCTAAGTGGGTGTGTGTGCCGTGCACTGGGTTTTAAAGGAAGAAAAAAGAAGTTAAACCAGGAAATAGCAGCAATGTGCACATGTGAGCACTCTGTTTGTGTGGCGCGCACCTGGGCTTAAACAGGAAGGCAATTGGAAGGGAAAACAGCAGTAGGAAGGTAATCAAGGAGAACTAGATTAGCTGGCAGGTGAAATGTATCAGACTCAGCCAATTGCACAGGCAGCAGACCAGCCCAGCCCAAAACACCACTATAAACTATGAAAACACCTTCTCCTCTGTTTTTTCCCCACACTCCACACCACCGCGGTAAACAAGCGGGGAACTTTTAACATTCACAACAGCAAAATGATAGGGGCTGCAATAGCTATCATACAACAACTTGTGGAAGCGGCTTAGGATGGTAGGAGGTGAATGCTGTCGACCAACCCACAGTGAGGAGACAGAAAAGAGTGTACAGACCCAGGGTAACCTACCAGGGGCTACATGAGCTGGAGATAGTGGAGCGCTATAGGGTGGACAGGGACCTTATATAGAAAATTGTTGAGTTGTGCTGGCCAGACCTGACACACAGAACTAACAGAGGGCAACCACTCTCAGTGGATACCAAAGGTATGTGTAGGCCTATGAATTCTAGCTACAGGTACCTTCCAAAGGCCAACTGGGGATATGATGGGGATTTCACAGGCATCAGCATCCAGGGTACTCCACCAGTTCCTGAATGCCATGCCAGCACATGTTGGTGAGCATGTATATTCCCTAGAACCCGTGAGGCGTTGGCCAGCAATATGCAACTGTTCCGCCAAATAGCAAAATACCCAGATTTAGTGGGTGCTATAGACTGCACGCACTTATGCATCAAAGCACCACCCAGTGAGTGGGGTAGGGTCTACATCAACTGCAAGGGCTTCCCCTCCATCAACTACCAGGTCATGTGCAATGCCCAGGGCATAATAATGAATGTGCATGCTAGCTGCCCTGGAGGCTATCACAATTCCCACATCTGGCATCTGATGCAGCTGTACCACAGATTTGCCAATGGGGACATCCTTGATGGTCACCTAGTGGGGGATGCTGGATACACACTGGAGCCGTGGCTGATGACACCCATCAGAAATGCACACACAGCTGAAAAAGAACTCCATAATGACCAGAATTATAGTAGAGTGTGTGTTTGGGATGCTCAAGTCATGGTTCCGGTGCCTGGACACATCTGGTGGAGCATTTCAGTACTCACCAGCTACATGCATCCAAATTGTCCTTGTATGTGCCCTGCTACACAATATGATCTTGTGGAAACAGCTGCAGCAGGAACAGCACCAGGCAGGGCCACACAGCCTCCCACCATTTCCAAGGCCTGCACAGGCATAGAGTGATTGGAGGAGGAACAATCTCAGCCTACCCAGGTAGGCAGAAGGAGGTGTGCCCAGTATGTCCTGGCCTTGGCAAAGAGGTAACGCATAGCACATACACTGACACAGGAGGGACCCAGGGAATAACACCTCTCTCTGACACTCACATACAGTAAAAGGGATGCCAAATATTACACTACCTGTGCTTAACCATGTGTAGGGAGTGTGCTATGTGCATCCGACATAGGCAGCCCTGCAGCACCACCCTCAATACTGGGACATCCACACATACCAGTCAGGGGAGTTCACATACCCAACAACAGTCACAGCCAGCAGGACAGGTGTAGGCAAACACAAACAAAGGCTGTGCTATGGCCACTGAATGAGGCCTATGGGTAACTTCCCCCCAGGTCTACACAGACAGACTACAGCAGGTCAGGCAGTGGGATGTCAGTTCTGAAGGGTAGGAAATCATAAACTAATATATAGGTAATTAAAAGCTAAGAGCTAAGTACACTGTTATGCCACTAGTCAGCACGATAGGTAAGACTAAAATGGAGTACCCAACATACCAATACAGTCCTAGCAAATGTGTACAAGTGTCAGGTGTGCCCTCCCCATCCTATGCAGAAATGTAGTAACAGTCAATGCCAAATGATCGACGGATACCCTGCAGAGACAGCACGCTATCTGTAGGTGTACAACACAAAGGTCGGCACTGCAGTGCAAACTACCTGGACTCGATCCACACACTCAGTATAGACGGCCATACTGGGAATGCCCACACATGTAGAGAAATTAAGGCAATGTCAGTCAACAACATACTGAAAGGTCATACTGGGCATGTCCACACACTTAAACACATGAAGGCCATGTCTGCAAACACCAGTGGACCAGGCATATCTGGCAGCTGCAAATGTTAGTGCAGACACTCCTCAGTATGTACCACTCATGCTTTAGACTCACAGTGGATAGGAATACAGGCATATATGTAAGAACAACACACTATAGTAAGCCAATGGTAGACGTACATAGATGTGTGGAAGAGGGTGACTGTGACAAGGAGCCATCCAGGCCTGTCCCACCCTGCACACATCCAAAGGGCCACAACCACATGTGGGTCAGATGTCACTCACTGCACATACCAGACACTGGTATCTGTCAGCATTACAGAGTATGTGGTGCACATGCCAGCTGTGCAACATGACTGTACAAGGAAGTAGTCATCTAGCAACTGTACACACATACCTGTGAAATATGACCCAGGTTGCACCTGCACGTGGCGTGTCAACCCCTAGATGAATGGGTTATGGCACATGCACTCACACTGCCCTCCCCATAGCCCCACTATGACAAGCATGCTGAGGTCATCTACTGTGAAATACACCTTTGGAAGAATTCTAGCCTAGTAATCTATGTGGTGTATACCATAACTGTGTATTGCTGTAGTTTTATAAACTAGTTAGGTAGGAGTTCTAATCCCAGCCTTAGCAACTGTATGGCTATGCGTAGAAAGCCATACTTTTTAGGGTAGTCACACCCCCTACAATTTAAATGCTCTACTTTGGTAAGGCTGCTGATGTCATCCACCTAGAAATACACCTCTGGGAAGGTTGTATCCTAAGAATCACCATGGCACATCCCATAACTGCATACTGCTGTAGTGTGATGAAATAGTTAGGAGTTATAATGTCAACCTTAGGAACTGTGTGTATGTGTTTGCGTATGTGACTGACTCTGTCTGTGCAGAAAGCAATGCTTTTTAGGGTAGTCACACCCACTACAATTTAAATGTCCTACTTTGGTAAGGCTGCTGATGTCATCCACCTAGAAATACACCTCTGGGAAGGCTGCATCCCAGTAATCTCTGTGGTGCGTCACATAACTGTGTACTGCTGCAGTGTGATAAAATAGTTAGATAAGAGTTTAACTCCAGCATTAGCAACTGTGTGTCTGTCTATTCAGCAAGCAATGCTTTTTAGGGTAGTCACACCCCCTACAATTTAAATGTTCTACTTTGGTAAGGCTGCTGATGTCATCCACCTAGAAATACACTTCTGGGAAGATTGCATCCCAGTAATCTCCATGGCACATCCCATAACTGCATATTGTTATAGTGTGATAAAATAGCTAGATAGGCGTTCTAACCAAAGCTTTAGCAACTGTGTGGGTGTGTCTGTCTAACTCTGTCTGTGTAGAAAGCAATGCTTTTTAGGTTAGTCACACCCTCTACAATTTAAATGCTCTACTTTGGTAAGGCTGCTGATGTCATCCACCTAGAAATACACCTCTGGGAAGGCTGTATCTCAATAATCTCTATGGCATGTCCTATAACTGCATAGTGTGATAAAATAGGTAGGAGTTCTAATCCCAGCCTTGGCAATTGTGTGTGTGTGTGTCTGTCTAGCTCTGTCTATGGAGACACCCCCTACAATTTAAATGCTCTACTTTGGTAAGGCTGCTGATGTCATCCACCTAGGAATACACCTCTGGGAAGGCTGGATCCCACTAAACTCTGGGGCACATCCCATAACTGCATACTGTTTTAGTGTGATATAGATCCCTGTTAGGGGGTTTTAAACCCATACATGTTGGTTGTGAATGTTTTGTGTGTGTTTCAATGTCTGTGTAGGGAGCAATGCATTTTAGGCTAGTCACACACAATACATGTCAAATACCCTACTTTGGCAATCCTGCTGATGTCATTCATTGTGAAATATACCTTTGAGGAAGGCCTTCTCCAGTAATCCCTGTGGTGTGTCCTATAACAGCTCAATGCTGTAGTGTGATATAGACCTCTGTTAGGGGTTCTATACCCACACGCGTCAGTTGTAGATGGTGTGTGTCTGTGTATGGACCAATGCATTTTAGCCGAGCCACACTCACTACAATTCGAATGTCCTACTTTGGCAATCCTGCAGATGTCATCCAATGTGATATACACCTTTGGGGAAAGAGTGCACCAATAATCTCTTTGGCACATACTATAACTGTTTAGTGCTGTAGTGTAATAAACTAGTTAGGTAGGGGTTCTACTCCCGGACATAACTAGGTGTGTTTGTGTGTGTTTGTAACTTGTATCCTGTGTGGGGGTGGGTGTGAGTGTATGACACCTGTGCCCAATGTGGAGTGGCTTTTGTAAATTCCTTATATAGTGACCCTAGTATATATCATAATGTCCACTGCACAGGGATAACAGATATGGAATAGCCATGAGGCTGGGGTGCAAATCCATACCCATACATGTGACATCAAGGCCAGCCAATCACAGTTAACAACCCGAGTATTACCCAGAGCACATTCTGAACCGATGTCTCATACACAAACACACACATGCCGAGGCAACAGCCAATATGTGTGTAGTACACTGCATATTGGCCACTGATAATAAGTATGGAGTGACTGCAGTGGCCTACAAAGGGCATGGCACCCTGTCCATCTGTCCAATAGTCACATACATGCAGACAGTGCACCTTCCCCATGTTCCCCATTGGACACCTGCAACACCTGTGGTGCCATCACATGTGACCAACAAAGGACAAACCATGCCTGAGAACATGCCCTGTATGGACAGATGCCACTGATACCAAGGAATGCCATTAGCATGCTATCAATGTAGGTGCAGGGTTAGCCTACTGTCCATTACCAGTTCCTGCCACAGGTGGCCAAGACTGGCACATTTGATGATAATCTGTGTACACAAAATGGGCCTGACATCCCAGGTACAGTTTCACATGTCACTGTACATGCATGTTCATAGGTTCATAGGTTGGTACTAGGCTATCGGCCCTATGGCCTATACAAGCCTAGCCATAAAAATTCCATGGCTACTTCTTTCCACACTATTTACTTCCCTGGACCCCTGTCTAGCAGGGCAACTGCCATGATCCCTGGGGTGAATTTCCTTTCCTTCATCCAGTCATCAAGTTTCCTTTTAAAGAGGGCCAAAGAGGCGCTCTGCTTGACATGTATGGGCAGTCTATTCCAGAGTCTAGGGAGTCTCTGGGACAGGAACCTATCCCTCCAGCATGTTTTGTTTATTGTGATGACAAGATTTAGATCCCTGGAGCGTGTGGCTCTGAGGGATTGGGATTTCTTTAAGTGTAGCATGTCCAACAGCTCTGGGTTTGACATGGCCTTGTATGCTAAGCAGAGATCGCCTCGGAGTAGATGATATGCGACAGAGTATAGCTGGAGTTTTTTAAGGAGGTCAGCATAGGGCATCTGCTTTAGGCCTGTGATTCTTTTTATGAGGTATTTCTGCAGCCTTTTCAGTTGTCACAGATGTCTTGAGAGGTACATACCAAATGGGGTGTTGTATTCTATAATGGGTCTAATGAGGGATGAGTACAATGGGACAATGACCTCCTTTTTTGTAGATGAAAAGCCCTTAGTGATGAGGTGTGCCACGTAGAAGAATTTTCTGACTGTTGTGGTGATGTGGTTATTGAAGGTGAGACCACTGTCCACCTGTGTCCCTAAGTCTCTTATCACACTTTCGGTGTTTAGCGTACTGCCACCTATGTGATAATTCATGGGTACATGTTTTTTCCCAAAGGGGGTAACTATACATTTCTTGGCATTGAGCTTGAGCCCATGGCTCTGGCACCAAGCATCTGTTTCTGTAAGGCCCTTTTGTAGATTATCTACATCATTTGGGGATTCAGTAATGGCTCCCAGTTTGCAGTCATCTGCGAACTTTGTTAGCCAGAGTCCCTTAGTGTTGGCCTGTACTTCAGAGAAGTAGATGCCAAACAAGAGAGGTCCCAGGACTGAACTCTGAGGTACTCCACTTGTCACTTGTCTGGAGCTGGATTTGGAGTCAGCTACTTTTACAGTTTGTGTTGTTTCAGTAAGCCAATTGGCAACCCATCGAGTGACGTAGGGATTAATACCCAGCTTAGTAAGTTTATCTATGATTCCAGAGTGGGGGGTGGTGTTGAAGGCCTTGGCAAGGTCCAGATAGGCTGTGTGGACTACCTTACCCTTGTCCATGGCTCTGGAAACTGATTCAAAGAAGTCAATAAGGTTCAGGAGACACAATCGGCCCTTCACAAACCCAAACTGGGTGGGGTCCAGTGTTTTAAGGTTGCCAATGTCTTTGTTTATAAGTTCCATGATAATAAGTTCCATGGCCTTGCAGATCAGGCTTGTCAGACTGATGGGGCGGTAGTTCCCAGGATCCAAGGTGGATCCCCCCTTGTGGAGTAGGATAACTGTAGCTGTGCACCACTCAGTGGGCACGAAGCCTGAGGTGAGGGTATGATTAAACATGACACTTAGGTGAGGTGCCAGTTCATTTTATAGTTCATGTAGTACACAGCCCAGGATGTCATCTGGTCCCACGGATCCTATATTCTTAGCTTTGGAGAGTGCGTTTTTTACCTGTGTGGCCATTATTACCAGAATTTGGTAATCTTCCAGTATTGAAATGGACAATTTAGGGGGTGAGAGGGGGATGAAGTTGGCACTGAATCGATCTGCCAGGATATTGGCAATATCTTGGGATCAGTATATTTAATGCCATTCTGTTGTAGCTCAGAGCAGATCTGAGCATTGCCATTTAGATTCTTGACATAGTTATAGAATATCTTGTGGTTGTCTTTGGAATCTTTGGCAATTTTATTTTCATAACTAGCTTTGGAGGATTTTATGAGGGATCTCAGCTTCTTACTGAGGCTGGTAATGGAGGTTTTTGCATCCTGGGATTTTCCTCTTTTCTGCAACAGTTTTTTCCTTTTGTTGTAAAGTTTGTTTATGGCAGGGGACCACCAGATTGGCTTTCTTTTTTTGGAGGCGAGCATCTTGGTTCTATTTGGGATGGCACGATTCATGCATGAGTGGATGTGCTCATACAGTGCCTTAGTGTAGGACTCAGCAGTCAAACATTCAGTTCCCGTCTGCATGGGTGTCATGAAGTTTGTAACTTCTGACTTGAGTAGCATGAAGTTGGCCTTGGAGAAGTTTTTTATGGAGGTTTCCTTACTGGGGGATGGGGGTGGGATGTGGATGTTAAGGGTGATTAGCTTATGGTCTGACCTGATCAATGAGGGGGAGAACATAGGTGGGGAGCATTGATTTCCCATGTTGGTAATAATGAGGTCTAGGATATTGGAGCCCCTGGTTGGATTATTGATTAGTTGATCCAGGGCATTGGAATTTATGAATTCCAAGTACCGTTGGGCAAAGGTGTTGGTGCACAAGTAGTTTTCCCAGTTAATGGCAGGGTAGTTGAAATCACCCAGTATTAGGGTGTTTGGTTGTATATTAATATTTTCCAGTATGTTTAGAAAGGTGTAGTGAGAATCTTGGGGTATGGTGGGGGATCTGTAGCAAGCTACAATTTGGATTTCAGTCTTACCTAGTGTTAGTTGCACCTGGAGAATTTCTGACGCATTGTGTTGGGCAGCTAACCTGGTGGTGTGAATATCCTTGGTGAATATGGACACTCCTCCACCTTTAGTGTTTCGATCCTGGTTTGGTAGCCAAAATGTGTGGTAAGAGTTGTAGCCTGGTATTGCAGGGGTGCTCTCTGGAGCCTTGAACCATGTCTCAGTTACTGCACAGATATCAATGTTCTCCATTTTTAGGAATGCCTCGAGAGAGTGAATTTTGAGGTTTAGACTTCTAGCATTGAGTAGCAATGTGGGAGGTGTGCATATCCCAGACACCATCCATGTCATGGACTAAGGAACACATACATGTCAAGTGATGCACAGCATTGGCCACACACAATAGTCACTCAGGTGACTGGATTGTGGATACAATACCCACCTGTGTGGACAAATGCAGAAACCACAGCCCTGAGCCACAATGCAGACCATTGTCACATTGTCATGTGGCCTGATGCCAAGGTATACCCATCACCTAGCCTGTATAGCCATCTGGCACAGTCGACCACCACATACCCATGCAGAAATGCACACATGCATGTCAGTACTGGCACCCTGTGTGTTTGTGTGTGTGTTGTATGATGTGTATGATCACATCCACACTCACTACAACCACCAGTGGCATACTAAAGCATGCTGTCTGATGTCGGACACCTCCCCATACCCTTTGCCCATATAATCTCCGTATGACCCATGTGGTGCATTTGATACCTGCACAGTAATGTGTTGTGGCAATCTCACTAGTGATGAGCTGTATCCCTGGCCATGACAAGTGTGTCAATGTGTGTGCTTCCCTGTGAGAGTGTAGCTGTGCTGACGCTGGCACCTGTTCATGCAGACAGACATGTGTACTTCACCTACCGTATAGCTACCATATCCCTGTTGCAGATGTCACTCACCATCACATGTATGTTCTGAGGACTCCACATCAGGTAACCTATGTGGTGCATTCAATAACTGCATAGGTCTGTGATAGCACTACATAATCATCAGGGGTTTGATACCCTATGCTGGTAGATGTGTTAAGTTTTACTCTCCCACCCCTCCCTGACTTGTCTTTGCCTCTGTCTGCCTCTCTCACTCCCTCACTGGTGGATGTGGAGACCTATACCTGCTTTGCACAGGCAGCAGCATGTGCATTTTAAGTGATGCTCATGATCAGCTGATGGCCTCTGCACGAATTGCAGCCCTCCCCTAGCTGATTGCATGTGGAACAGCTGTGGTAACATTCCCATAGCCAATTGCATGAAAACACACTCCAGTATCTAGGAACATCATGTTGGTGTTGAGCCTTTCCATTCACTGTGAGCAGGAACTTGATCTTTTGTTTGGCAAACAGCATCTCAAATGGATTGGAGATTTACCTCTGACAACATACACTGTGGAAACAGCTCAACACACAGGAGGGGGATGTGCCTGACCTGACTACAGACTGTAAGTGCTGCTATACTACATTCAGAGTATTGTTGGTTTAACAGGGTGTGTGTGGATATGGCTGTCCTACATGTTTTAATACCTGCCATGTCAGTTCTATGTTTATGAGGACTCCCCATCTGTAGGGTCATCTGCAGACTGGGCAGTGTGTGGTGCCTTTGGTTTCATGTGTTACCCACAGTGTGTGTATCTGTGAACTGCAGAAGCTAGTGTGAGGATTGCAGTCTGTAGATGTTGAAAGCCGGGACAGTTACTGACTTCTTATCCCTCATAGGACATATTTTGCGACAAACCCTGTTACAGCAGTAAATGTAAGATATTATCACAGCAACATGTCAATATTGTCCCTGTGTATGTGCTTCCAGCCACAACTCTGTCAACCTTGGTACATATGTCATGCATTAAGGGGTGCATATGTGCTGTACACCATAATTAGTGTCATCATATCTGATAACAAGCCAGTGAGATATCAGACTGCTACATATGTTATGTACAGTAGAGGTTATATTTGATGACATAACCTGGACATTCTGTGGTTGTTTGTACAGTACAGTGGTCTGTGAACTTATGGTGAATGTTGACAGTGTCTGTATTGTCAATATGTACCTTGGCCTGTGTACAGACTGTAGTAGATGTCATTGTTCTAGGTCCTGTCCTATCTGATGTTACATGTTGCTCCACTGTATGTTACCATATTGGCTTACATGTTTGTAGGGCCATACACACACATGTCCCATACCACAGACAGGCATCAGACAACACTGTGTAGCAGCCAGTATATGTAGGGTTAGTGTGTAAGTGGCACATATGAGGATGGTGTTAAACAGATAGTCCATATACTGTAATATTATGCTAGCTTACCATATGTGGCTGTGGCTGTGTTCACATTGGTTGTGGTTATGCACTTCCACACAGGTGTATTTTACCCTGTGCTGTGACATGCCTGTAGAGCCTGCTATATATGCAGGTACATGTGCATTCCCCCATAGGAGATGTTGGCCAGTGTTGAGCCAGTTTGCCTGTAGCCTGCACAGTGCTGTGTTACATGCCTAGTAGCTTAGTGTACTTACCCAGTGAGATGTCATGAGCAGATATTTGCCAGATGTTCTGCTGCCAGGTCTCCCTTAACAGTCATGTATGTCAGATGGAGTGGTGGGATGCTGTACAGATGTATGTCAATATCTAGTGGGTAGTATGTGGCCATAGCACCTCTGTACCAGCAGTTGTTATGTCTCAGGACAGACAGGGGTGTATGAATGCATAACCTATAGGGACGAATGTATACCAGTTGTTATGTGTTATACCCATCTACATGGCTGTTAACCTCCATATTGTCAGGCTTGGTCCACATGTTCTGCACGAAGGAGTTCTGTGTATACCTCTGCACTGTACAGAGTGTGTCAGAATGTCCACATTTATTGGCCAACATCTCTGCTGTAGTCCACAGGAGCATTATTTGCTTGCAGTGGTACTGTACTATGATGTCCTTTGGGTGTCTGTCAGTAGCCAATGGCACACATGTGAAAAGCAGATGTAACCTCCCACACACACCATGTCTGTGAAGACAATCCCTATTACAGTAGCAATAGTCTACTAATAT
This sequence comes from Protopterus annectens, assembly GCF_019279795.1. Classification (NCBI taxonomy): domain Eukaryota; kingdom Metazoa; phylum Chordata; order Ceratodontiformes; family Protopteridae; genus Protopterus; species Protopterus annectens. Next base: position 279,634,090 of record NC_056734.1, read on the forward strand.
ACCTGCTATACATACCAACATCCCCTTGCACTACGGAGTTGGGACTATAGGGGCTGAGGTAGGGTTACACCACATGTTCAAGAAATATGGTGAATATATATGTACATATGATTATCCAGATTCTATACAGATAATTACACAAGTACATATCGACATATATAGATGGGTGTGTATGTGGACATAGATATGCATATACATACCCAGCTATATACATATACAGAGCATTATATGTTTACACATATACATATAGTGATACATATGCACATATATGTATACCACACTGCCATTCCTGCCAGCAGTCCACTGCTGTTGTATCCCCCACACATACAGTGGAGCTGAGGCCATATATGCGTGGGCTTCACCTACACAATACACGTGTGCCCATATGCACTCCAGAGGCCAGTGTATGTAACAGTGGTATATGGCCTTGTATTATTGAGTCTAGGGGAGATGCACCATACATAACCTAGGCTGTTACAAAATGTGGGGCTATCAGGGGTGAGCTGCTGTAAGGTATCTGGATGTACAGTACCATACATTTTACCTATCTTGACATTACTTACATAAAGTGGGTCACTGCAGGCCTACGCCTCCTGCTATGCAGATTGTTCTGTTTGCCAGTGTACCTGTGATGGTGTCAGTTATACATTGTTATGTATCAGTTACATCCCATTTGGCCAACTGAAGTCTGTACCATCTAGTGATTTTGTACAGAGTGTAGATAGGGGCTGCTGGACTGTACACCTGCATCACTTACTGCTGATTGTGTGGTATTCTGTGGCCCAGTCTGTCATTACTATTGTACAACTTGAAGGGCTTGTCCTGGACAGCAACAGTTGTGGACCTTTCCGGACTACTGTATTAGTATAACTGTTTCACAGTTGCATTACTCTATTTATATGGATGTCAGTGTCTGAACAGCTATATGACATGGCATATACATCTGTAATAGTACACAAATAAAAGTATTCGATTTCTGCAAATCTGTGTGTGGTGTTTTATCCTATGACCTCTCCGTCGGTATATGTCATTTGTATTGGTGGTTCATCCAGTGTCCAGTTGTTAGGGTGTTAACTGTAGGCATAGTGACTGTTCCATATTGTGTGCACCTACTATATGAGTATCTTACTGTACATATCTCTGTGTGTGTATGTGTGGTCACATGTGTATATATATATATATATATATATATATATATATATATATATATATATATATTTATATGCATATGTGTATCTGCATATATGTGTCTGTGTATATGTATCCTGGGGATGTTGATAGCTTCCACATTTTACATATCCTGTGGGAGCCAGACTGCACTCCATGATATGTTACCACTACCAGCCTGACGTCTTACAGGTGGGATGTAGTACTGTTAACATTTTGTGCCCATGTCATGTCAGGACCTGATTATGGGATCTGCAACACTTGGTAGTGTATTGCAGGGTGGATGTGTTTGGCTGTGGGGGGTGGGTATACCTGTTCGTACAAGACTTATATTGTTTGGGGCCTCTCAACCACATTAATGGTGCATGTGGACATTTATGATTTAGTTTGTCTCCCACTGATATCTGCACATGTATGTCCATATATACCTATATGGATATATATATATATATATATATATATATATATATATATATATATATATAATCTGCTTACATATATATAACTATATCCGTATATACCTACATAGATATATATCTGCTTACATATATATGTAGCTTACTGTGTTTATGTAGACATATAGGTGTAGACATATATATGTGTCAATGTAGGCATTTGCATGTATATATGTTCATATATATTTATATATATGTATACATTTCTAAATATGTACACACACATATATATATATATTTACATATATAGATATGCTGTATCTGTGTAGATATGTATATATTTACACACATACATACATCTCGATGTTGGTATACATTCTCTGTACTGTTGCATGACTGGGTTGGATGATATGTTTCTGAAAACATCAGATTTACTTTTTATCTGGCATGGCTTAGTGGTAAATCATGTTGGCTATGGTGTGCAGGGTCCTGGGTTTGAGCCTTGCAGAGGCTGTTTATTTTGTTGCGGGGCAGAATACGGGCCGTTGGATACAGAGTGATTAAGGCACTTTAAAGCAGTTGTAAGCAGGTCTGTGCATGTTTGCATGGAGGTAAGCACTGCTGACTTCCGGTTACAGTTTTTTATACTCAGTTAGCTTCTAAATTGCTTAATCTGTGTAGGCAGTGCTTACCCCCATGCAAACAGGCTTAAACCCACTTACTGCTGCTTAAAAGTGCTTACTCCCGCTTACCCCCATGCTAATTTCTTTAAAAGAAAAGAAAAAAGGGTTGCTAGGAAAGTGGTGATAAAGGGGCACAAAGAGGGGAAGACAGTAGGGGAAATAGCTAGGGATGTGCAGGAAGGGTGTAGGGAAGGTCTATAGCTGTCCATTTCTTCTACAGCAACAGCTGCATATATACACTGAATTTGGAGATAGATTTGGACACTCAAATCCTTGTGAGAGGGGTGAGGACAACAATAATAAGGTGTGATGCCAATTAGACAGGATTACATGTGTCCAGTGGAGACATGTGAGAAATGGACAGCTATGTATGGGGCGAGATGTTTTTGTGGGAACAGATTGCCCTTTTTTTTTTCAGGTGAGAGTGGGATGTTGGGAAGAGGTAGTAGGTATATTTGTGGAGGTAGGTTGGGTAGGTTAACAGACAAGACAGACAAGATGCATACAGGGGCAGTATATGACACATGTGGGGGTAAACACCCTGATGGGGAGGGGTGTTGGGAAATCTGAAGCCCACAAGCCCCCTAATGGTAACAGTGGGACTGAGATCCCCACCCATGGGCAGTCACCACTGCACCTTCACAGCCCTGAAGGTGGCTGTGCTGAGGGCTGAGCCGTAGAGCCAGGCTGACTCTCTAATCATGACATGCGGCCCTCGGGCTGGAGTAAAAGATCACCGAACTACTCGTTGATCGCTCTACGCATCACGATCCCAACCTGGTGATGGGTGACAGGTTTCTGTTCACACCCACTCCTGGGGGGTGAGCCCCATCCCCTGAGATGGTCCCACCCAAAGGTGGTGCAGGACCAATGGATAGGGAGGTCTGGGGTTGGGCCCCAGACATGCTGGTGTCCGGTGTCTTAGCCAGCTGAGGTGGGACAGGTGAGTCCGCTGGGACTGGCCTTCCCAAGCATCCTATAGTGTTTAGATTTCATCTTATATGGGTTTGTAATTGTCAACACATTCCTGGGTTAGGTATAACAGCATGCATAGATATTCCCATTAACTCAGACACCAGATGCGGAACAGTTGCATAGCAAACAAAACACATGCATATATGGGACCACAGTGCTAATAAGAACAGCATTCAGGTATGTTGATGACATGCCAACCATGTTGGAATAGTTCAATATGGCACATGCATGGAAACAATTAAAATATTTATCAAACAAGTGGACATTATCAGAGTCAGTACATACAAGTTGGGGTGGGTAAGCTGATTATTGTTGGAGATAAGGTGGGGGGAGAAAGATGTCAATTAACAAGTAGTATATTCCTGTAGTCCACATTACTTTCCTAGTCAGTGCTGTTATCTGTACCCTACAAGTCTTACTACACTACCCTATTGCCTTATTTTAGTCAGTGATATGGCTGTTGTCATCATTACACATGAACGGGTTTTACCTGCAGTATGCACCTCTTACCTGGTATACCAGTGGATGGAATGTTTGTTAACACTGACTAACTGTTTGTACACATATGCCCAGATTCTGGGTTGATGTTTTGCACTAACTCTTTCTGCACAGACTCTGGCCATGTGTTGACCACATGCTGGTGTGCCTGGACATATCCAGAATATTGCCCTCTTCCACCTTTAGTGACCTGACACACACATATACATGCTTTCCTACACAGTTATATTATGTACCACAGTGTGGGTGACAGTGACCAGTGATACTTTATTATTCAGAGAAACTGCAACACTCACAATATCCTACAATACCAGGGTGGACAATACCAGTACAGGTTATACTGGTCTGTATTTTTCAGCACAGTGTTCGTATCCAATGTACCTGTGGGAGCAATGTTTGTTAGCACTACCTGACTGTTGCCACCCAAAGTTCCAGATTACACATTAGTATTATGCACATACATCTCACTCTGTTACTGTACACACTCTGGTCACAGCTTGACAACATGGGAGTGTAAATAAGCCATACTTGAAATATTACTCTCCTAACATTTTCAGGGGTTGCTACAGTGACAGGTGTGTTCTCATGATGGTTGACAATCACTTGTATTCCCTGTTTGCTGGCTACACATCTGGGATCATCCCACAGACTTACCAGGGGGACAAGGGGACAGGCAGCAGATATAGGCACATATACTGGACATTCTGGCCTCATGTGTACAGTTGTGGGGTATGAATCTGTATGCAGTCTACTTCCTCTCCCAGGATTCAGATCATGGCTGTGTCTGCTACAACTTAAACACTGTCCATCACAGTTGTGTCTGCTATATTGCTATTGCTGTATATCTCCTATCTGCTTTCTGTCTTATTAATCCCCTATGCTTATGCATTCTGACCTTGTATAACAACACTCTTACACAGAATTCCTAGACAGTTATTTGTTGTAGGACAGTGTGGGTGACAGTGATGTGTAATACCTCATTATTCTGAGCAACTGCATATCATTCTTGTATTTCTGGGCACAGTGTTGGTATCTGACAGACCTGTGGGAGGAATGTTTATTAGCACTACTTGAATGTTCCCACACACAGTACCATGTTCTACATTACTATTATGCCCATACATCTCACTCTGTTATTGTACACACTCTGACCACAGGTTAACAATTTGGGATTTAAATGCGGCATATGTGGCTTCTTAGTCACATAAGGTATTGGGGAGTTGCTAGTGGGCTAGGTTTGTTGTCATAGATGTGTGTCAATCAGTTGTATTTCCTGTTTACTGCCTATACGTCTGGGATCATCCCACTGATTTCCCAGGAGGACAGGTTGATAGGCAATAGATTTGGGCCACTTTAATAGATATTCTGGACATATCTTTACACTTGTGGGGTATAATTCTGTATGCAGACTACTACCACTGCCGGGATTCGAACCGTGGCTGTGTGTGCTAAAAAAGCAGCAGTTTACATCTCAGTTGCATGTGATATTTGTTTTTTGTTGGCTGCATTTTCCCTGTTTACTGTCTACGTGTCTCTCAGTTGTACTAAATGACCTCTGGGGATTACACCTGTCATATACAGGCATTCCTACACATTCAATGTATGGTGCATTGTGTGGGTAACAGTGCTTAAAACTACAGTACTATTACATGATTGGAAATCTACATTACCATATGATACCAGAATATACATATGCAGTCCAGCAGTTAGACCTGTCTTGTCAGGATATTACACTTTTATTGGCATACAAACAATATGAGACTGTTCCTGCCATATTCTCTAGTGTATGCAGTACTTGCCTTAACCAATACAGGTTTTATACTAGCAGTTAATTTACTACTACTTTTATTTTTATTTCCTATGACAGTAAAAGCATGTGTATTACTGACGTACCTCACATCACAACCATGCCAGGCGGCAGATGTGGGCCTCTTGGTTCACGGCCCACTCCGTTGCAGCTATGGGGGACATAAGAGGAATATTTAGCCATACCTATCCATGATATACCTGAACTGGCACTTATTACACACATACTTGGGTGATACTTACACACGTCTGGAACATCCCTTAATGCTCTAGCCTCTTGGAGCCACTCCTCCAAGAAGTCCCCCTTCCGCCACTTCAGGTCGGCATAGTCGTGCCTGACCTGCTCACCAGTTCGGGGTATGCCAGTGGCACTGGTGAAGTCACAGGCGAGACAGTCCCAGGCCTCCGCCTTATATTGGGAGCCCTGGTACTGGCCCTGCAGCAATCTCTGTGCATGGTCTTTAACTAGGAGTCCTGCCATGACCTTGGACTCCTGGATGCATCAGCGCTGCACCCGGAAGTGCACTCCTTCTCCCCTTACTGCCATAGTGCCTTCAAGGGGAAGCTGCAACCAGTTATGAGATATATTCCCACCTCTTGGGTTTAATATGACCGATTTATCGCACTTTTCTGTGATTGGCCGGTTTTGAAAAGGCTAAGCTATAGGCAAATCTGCTTAACTAAGGTTGACATTGTTTAAAGAGGTATACCACTGGGCACAAAGACTTAGCTGGTCTACACATTGCTCACACCTCCTAAGCTGGCCTGTGCTATGCTTAGCATTGCTTACATTAGACCTTCATTATAATGCCTTTTTGGCATTGTGTTATTATTCATTACATCTTATATGTATGCCTGGTATCCCTGATTGATGTGTATGTGCACTCTGTGGGGTCCTTGTGTTTTACTGGGGAATTCAACACTCTATTGCAATTACACCTCACTTCTGGGCTTACTGCTGTACTCCAGTTCACATATTTATGTTATGTAGTGGGCTATGGCACATATGACTGTATACTGATGCCTTTCACAGGTTCAGTTTGGTTATACTATGGTGAGGACATGTTTACTACTACCTCATTCATCTGCACTTTTGTGATGGCTTGGTGGATAACTACTGGGACTGTGGTGTATAGGGTCCTGGGTTCAAGACCTGTATGGCTGTTTATTTTGTTGATGGGAAGAACAAGAGCCATTGGATACAGCGTGTTTAAGGCAATTTTGAGTAGTTGTAAGCGGGTTTGCATGACGGTAAGCACTGTTAACCTGCCATTGCATTTGCTTACAGAAAGTTAGCTTTAGAATTGCTTAGCCAGTGTAGGCATTCCTTACCGCCACAGAAACGGGCTTAAGGCTGCTTACTAGTTCTTACATATGCTTACTACTGCTTATTTGTGCTCAGACCTGCTTACTAGTGCCTTATTCATTATGACACTGGCACCTCACATGTGCATTTACTGCAGTACTCCAGTTCATAAATATATGTTATTTAGTGGGTTATGCAACAAAAATATTGGTCATAACATGCTTTGCCACATAAAACAGAATCTGCGGCAGTGGGACTCAAACCAGGAATGCCTGCTCGTTAAGCAAATCCTCTGCCCACTACACTACTGCTCTGCTGTTTCAGTTGCATATATCTTCCTTGTTATTCTCTTCAGCCTTTTAAGCTGCTTCAACCATAGCTAAGCGATGGGCACACCCGCACACCTACGTTTAGCTTCAATCGGATTTTTAAAAAAAAATTAGGGTTTCTTTATTTTATTACTACATTCTGTTGCTGTTATACACAAGGGGGACTGTTGGTGGGGATATGCGGTCACCTGTGAGCGGTCTCGCCCATTGCATACCCTTTTCTACTGTTCTACATTGCAGGGGCATGTTTATTCTGAGAGCTCTGCTCTTAGATATGCCCCCTGCACTCTTACATGCTCCGTGTAAGCCTAGGAGCTCAGGCAGCATGCCTTATTAATATGCATGGCGCGCTGCCGTCATGCTCCTAAATGGTCACTTCCATGCAGGACTAAGCTAGTCCTGCACGGAAGTTTAGTAAATCCGGGGGAAAGTCAAGAAATGGATACATTTTTTCTCAACTCTCATTAGAGTACAAACCAAAGCAATTCCTTTTGGTAAGTACAAGGCTAGCTGCCTTTGTGGGCCATTTAAACCTAGCCAATTTCCCATTGAAAAGTGAGAATCAAACCTTGCACTCTCTGTCTACAAAGTAAACACCTTAACTGTTATACCAACTACCAACTAAAATTATCAAAGTAAACAGCTATTAACAATAAAACTAAGTAAAAACACAAACATACTTATCCCTTTTAGAACTCTTTTTTTAGTCAAATGTGGTGGAAAATTGTCACACTCAGTAGCTTTTCAGCTTAGTGTGTAGTAACTTATAGCAAATGAGCTCTAGGCCATGTAAAGTTAGCAGTTTATAACAGTGCATAAAAGGGCTGAAAATATTGAAACATGCAAATTGTTCAATACCAAAATGACAGTCTTCAATGCTGCACACCAATCAAGGGCCAATACATACCTATTTTTTTTTCTCCAATCTCATTTGAGTATAAATCAAAGCATTTCCTAACTAGATTTCTATTAAATCTCCAAGAAAGTACACAGGTATCACAGCACAACTCATTTAAAATGCAAAAGTACTTTTCCCAGATCTACTATGGCTGCTTTTGTAATCACATATAGTGGGACATTGTCATGATTAGTAACGCTACAGCTTATGGTGAAGCAGCTGATAACAAATGAGCTCTAGGTCATGCAAATGCAAGCAATTTATGACAGTCCAGAAAAGTGAACATATTCAATCAAGTATACTGGCCAATACTAAAACAACACTTTTAATGTTCAGTTGCAATCAGAGGTCTAAGAATAGATTGGTTCTTTCACCATTCTCATTACCACACAAACCAAAGCAATTCTTGAATATGTTACTAGAAAATCACCACAAAGTGCATAACTATTGCAATAAAATTCATTAAGAACATGAAGGTACTCATCTGAGGTCTTGCAAGGCTGTTTTGGTAGTCAAATTCAATATAAAATTGTAGCAATCGATAGGTTTGTAGCTTAGCATGCAGCAGCTGGAATCAAATGAGCTCTAGGCTGTGCAAATGTGAACAATTTATAACAAAGCCGAAATGCTAAAAGTTTTCAAGCAAGCACACCAGCCAGTAAAACTACAGTATTCAGGGTTCTACATCAATCAAAGACCTAGAGATGGCTATTTACTTTCTTCACTCTCACTAGAGTACAAATCAAAGGAAGTTTTGAGTTAGATTACTAGAAATCCACCAAACAAGTAAACTGCTATTACAGCAAAACTCAGTAAGAACACAAAGAAACTTATCCCAGGCCTTGTGGAGCTGTATTTTAGTCAAATCCAGTGAAAAAACTCTCAAAATCAGTAGCTTTTGTAGCTTAGTGTATTGCACCTTGCATAATCATTATATCATAGTGGTTTTAATAATATCAATATTTGTCATATTTTTATCAAAGACTTTATTCCTAGTAGTGCCAGTTTCATCAATAGTGCATTGAATGGTTTAGGTGCCAGTGACTGTTATTCTGTTTTCTCCTTCTGTTTAGTTGCACTGTAAAGCAAGTCGTTCTCACTTTCAATATAAGATAAGACAGAGAAAGGTGTAGAGTTGATTTCTCTCTCACCACCTTGGACATGTTCTCCTTGGCTCTGCTCAGACATTTTTCTTCCTACTGATAGACCATTACTCTCTGCCTCACTGACCTTTCCAAAGATGCGTATGTGATTTAGGAGCCAAGATCTACACGCTACAATTCTAAACTCATTTAGTTCAAGATCAGAAATGTTTCTTTTGTCTGCATTAATGAGCATAAAATGATTTGTTCTGTGTTGTATATATTAGGCTGGTGGGGTTGATGAGTCTCTAGTTAGCTGTGTCTGCAAAAAATCTTTCTTTATGTATGAAGATTACTGTAGCAGATCTCTACACTTTTAGAACAAATTGATTATCTATTAAGCAAGACATAATTTTGCATTTCTTATTGTGATGTTAATGGAATGGACCTGCTGTGGTCCCATAATGTACTTACACATTCTGGTTATTGTTTTGGAGAGTGGGATGGTCTCTTACTATGTTAACAGAAATCAAAACTGTTTGAAGAATAGCTGTTTCACAGTAGTTAGAGCAATACTGCCAGTCTTAAAGTACAATTATTTCTGGTTTTAAATGCAAATAAGATCTATTCATAATGTACTTCATACTTATCACAGAAATTAAGTAATACATCTAGCTTTCCTGTTTAACATTACTAAAACTGAATAAATTTACAAGCTTATGACTGCAGCTGAATTTGAATACATTAGTCCACATAGTTTGAGATCTGTGGCACACTGAGTTAAAGCCTCATCAGACCTAAGTTTGGTTTAAGGCTTGTAGAAGTGGCGGTTTCCCTTTCACCTGATTTCACCCATTTAAGTGAAAGCTTGCCAAACACAAAGTGTTGTAGACCATGAGAATGTGGCTTGTTTATCCCAAGTCAGGGATGACAACCCATATAGGAGCACCATGTGAGAGCATGTGCACATAAGTGGAAACATAGGAAGCCACTGCAGTGATGTGTCTGTGTGCTCATATCAGAGACAGAGGGGAATATATCTACACACACACACACACACACACACACACACACACACACACACACACACACACACACACACACACATATATATATATATATATATATCTATATATATATATATATATATATATATACATAGATATGCACATATGTGTGTGTGTGTGTGTATATATATATATATATATATATATATAAAGATAAATATAGATAGATAGATAGATAGATAGATAGATATAGATATATACATATATATATATATATATATATATATATATATATGGTTCTACCTCACTTCAACGACACGCCGGAACATCGACACGAAAACCGAGAGCCCCAGAAGATCGAAAGCTGAGAAGACCGACACGACGGGACCCAGAAGATCGACAGTGGAGAAGAGCGACCCGACGGATGAAAGCACCGACGCCGAGGATGCCGACATGGGGAAAGGCTGTGTAAGTATGCGGTAGTGACGGACGTTAGGGTGCGAGTAAGGTAAGTGTGGATATTGACGGTCTGTGGGGATAGGGGTGGGTTAAGTGAGTTAGGGTTAGGGAGCGGGTCAGGTAAGTGTCGTAGTGATTGTGTTTGGGTTAGGGGCGGGATAAGTGAGGTAGGATTAGGGAGCCGGTCAGGTAAGTGTTCACTAGTGATTGTATTTGGGTTAGGGGCGGGATAAGTGAGTTAGGGTTAGGAGCGGCCAGGTAAGTGTGTAGTGACGGACCTTAGGGTTAGGGTTTGGGTTAGGGTTGTAGGTAGTTGTGTATGTGTGGTTTAGTGTGGGTTTGTAGGGATTTTGGTGTGCTTGTGTTGCGTATGTGGTGTTTGGATGGGGAATGTGTTTTGTTTGTTGATTGTGGTGTGTGAAGTGTATGAGGTTTCGTGTTTGTGTACCGTCGGTTATTTCGTTGTCGGGCATGTGGAATTTTGTGTTTTTGTACTGTCGGTTATGTGGTTTCGGTGATTGCGTTGTCGGTGTTTTGGTGTTTCGTTTATGTGAGGTAGAACCAGAAATATATATATATATATATATATATATATATATATATATATATATATATATATATATATATATATATATACATTTGATCGGCTGGTGGATGGTCGATCGAGTATTGTCAAAAGCAGTGCGGCAAAATCTCAAATAAGCAATTGCAAGAGTTGCGAATCACAAAATATCGCCCCCTTTTTAACCCATGGTAGTGCTCATTTAGGTGGTAGAGCAGTCATAAAGGTCGAATTTGGTGTTGTTTACAACATTCCGACCATTCGACATTACTTGATTTGCACATAAAAGGTCATTGTTATATCCGATTGAGCAATGTGCACCAATGAATACCTAACAGATAGATAATTTAGGTAGAGAGGTATATGTTCAAGTGAATAAGAACAAGAAACAGGTTTCTTGATGTGTGTCTGGAAAATGGAATAAGAGTTACTGCATGGGTAATCATACTTAGGCCAAAAAAAATAGCTACTGGTGCCTTTAAACAGAGAAACATGAGAACCAGGTAGTACAAATCAAGGGAGTACCTGCACCTTTTAAATTTAGTATGACAGAAATAACTGGGATTCTAAACCCAGAGGAGTCTGGAGTTATTTCATGCAAGGAGACCAGAGCAGTCAGCTCTGAAACAGGAGTTCAAATGAAGTCCATGATTGCCTGTGAAGATCCTATCAAGATTGGTGGAGTTGCCTAAATTATTACTGGAAAAAGACTTTGTCTCTTTCAACTATAAAATAACAGACTTTCCCCCAGATTTACGAAGCTGTGTAGAGCGTGCAGGATTATTCTAAGAGCTATTTTTGGCAATATGGCTGACGTGCGATCTAGAAATGAGCTCCCGAGACGTACACGTGAGCTCCTAGACTAATCCTGCATGGACCGAGCTCCTGTATTCAAATTACCCTCATTTGCAGGTGAAGACCATGCAAATGAGGGCAATATGTGATCCAGGAAGCCGACAGCTGTCAGTGCAGGACGAGTGCAGTCTGCAGAAATGTACTCGGTTAGTAACCAAGTACATTTCTGCAAACTACAAAACAGAGGTATGACAGCTCCAAATAAAGGCTGCATATTATTGAGAAAGCATGCCAATGGCCAAGTAGAAGGCCATTGGCATTGCAAACTGCTTAAAAAAAAAAAAAAAAACAACTTTTGTTTTTTTTCGCCAATCTCGGCTGTTTAAGCATAGGGCAGCAGCCTGCAAACGGGATCGGTGGGAAAATAATAAAATAAACCTAAAATAAGCATTCTAACTAAAAGCAGTATTCTGCCATGCAAGTCAGTGGCAGGCATAAGACAACCTGACCAGTGAGTAATGGTTGCTAAGGGGGGAGGCTCAGTGTGGGACATGTAACTATGCATTAGCAGGCAATCCTATGCAAATGAAGGGAAGGATGGTGAATCCCAGATTTCCCCAGGGTGTGAGGCAGGTCCCAAGAGTGTAAGAGTATAAATAGCTGGGTGCAGGACTAGGATATAGGTGACATCATGGCGGGGGGTGTCAGGCATACTGTAAGTGGATTGAAGCCCTGTGGCTCGGGATTGCTCCTAGCTTAGCACAGCTAAGCTAGAGGTGTGTCTAAACCTGCCTAGCACTCTTTACAAAGTATAAGCAAGTGTGCATGCCGCGCACCAGGTTTTACAGGAAGAAAAAGGAAGTTAAACCAGGAAATAGCAGCCCTATGCACATTTGAGCACTCCGTTTGCGAGGCGAGCACACAGGCTTAAACAGGGAGGCAATGGGAAGGGAAAACAGCTGTAGAAAGGTAATCAAGGAGAACTAGCTTAGCTGACAGGGGAAATGTATCAGAATCAGCCAATTACACAGGCAGCAGACCAGCCCAGGCCAGCACACCACTCTAAACTATGCAAACACCTTTCCCCCTTGTTTTTCCCAAAAGCTCTGCACCACTGGTGTATACTAACAGGGAAATTTTACAAAACGAAAGCAAGAAAAAAAATGTTAGGGGCTACTTTTGCTATTATAAACCAGCATGTGCAAGAGGCTGTTGAGGATGTGAATACTGCTGAGCAACCCACAGTGAGGAGATGGAGAAGAGTGTATAGACCCAGGGTAACATAACAAGGGCTACATGAGCTGGAGATAGTGGAGAGCTATAGGGTGGACAGTGACCTCCTACAGCAAATTGCTGAGCTGTGCTGGCCACACCTCACACACAGAACTAACAGAGGGGAACCCATCCCAGTGGATACCAAGGTATGTGTAGGCCTAAGCATACTAGCTACAGGTGCCTTCCAAAGGCCAACTGGGGATATGATGGGGATTTCACAGGCATCAGCATCCAGGGTACTCCATCAGTTCCTGGATGCCATGTCAGTACATGTCGGTGAGCACGTATATTTCCCCATCACCCGTGAGGAGTTGGCCAGCAATATGCATCTCTTCCACCAAATAGTAGAATACCCTGAGGTATTGGGTGCAATAGACTGCATGCTCATATGCATCAAAGCACCACCTATTGAGCAGGGTAGGGTCTACATCAACTGCAAGGGCTTCCCCACCATCAACTGCTAGGTCATGTGCGATGCCCAGGGCATAAAAATGAATGTGTGTGCTGGCTGCCCTGGAAGGTACCACGATTCCCACATCTGGCATCTGATGCAGCTGTACCAGACATTTGCCAATGGGGACATCCCACATGGTCACCTAGTGGGGGATGCTGGATATGCACTGGAGCCATGGCTGATGACACCCATCAGAAATGCACACACACCTGAACAAGAACTCCATAATGAGGCACACACACAAACACAAATCATAATAGAACGTGTTTGGGATGCTCAAGTCACGGTTCCAGTGTCTGGACACATCTGGTGGAGCCTTTCAGTACTCACCAACTAGATATACCCAGATTGTCCTTGTATGTGCCATGCTCCACAATATGTTCCTGTGGAAACAGCTGCAGCAGGAACAGCATGCAGCAGGGCCACAGAGCTCCCCACCATTGCCAAGGCCTGAACAGACACAGGGTGACTCAGAGGAGGAACAACCTGAGCCTGCCCCAGTAGGCAGAAGGAGGCATGCCCAGTATGCCCTGGCCTTGGCAAAGAGGCAACACTTAGCACATTCACTGACACAGTAGTGACCCAGGGAATGACACTTCTCTCTGACTCGCACATACAGTAAAAGGGATGCCAAACATGACACTACCTGTGCTCAACCATGTATAGGGAGAGTACTATGTGCATCCAACATAGGCAACCCTGCAGCACCACCATCAATACTGGGACACCCACTAGGTAAGTGACTCACACATGCCAGTTGGGGGGTCACATACCCAACAGCAGTTACAGCCAGCAGGATAGGTGTAGACAAACACAAACAAATGCTGTACTATGGCCTCTGAATGAGCCCTATGGGTAACCCCACCCCCAGGCCTACACAGACGGACTACAGCAGGCCAGGCAGTTGGATGTAAGTTGTGAAGGCTATGAAGTCAGAAACTAATATGTAGGTAATTAAAGCTAAGATCTGTAGTACACTGGTATGCCTCTAGCCAGCATGATAGGTAAGACTACAGACAGAAATGGAGTACCTGACATACCAGTACAGTCCTAGCCAATGTGTACAAGTGTCAGGTGTGGCTCCCCCATCCTACATATATTTATAGTAACAGTCAGGTTTGCCTCCCCACTCCTGTGTGGAAATGTAGAAACAACCAGGTGCTCCCCCCGCTATGCAGAAATATAGCAACAGTCAATGCCAAATGACTGATGGATACCCTGCAGACACAGCATGCTACCTGTCGGTGTACAACACAAAGGTCAGCACCGCAGTACAAACTACCTGGACTTGATCCACACATGCAATACAAATGGCCATACTGGGCATGCCCACACACTTAGAGAAATGAAGGCAATGCCAGTCAACAACATACTGAAAGGTCATACTGGGAATGCTCACACACTTAAACACATGAAGGCCATGTCTGCAAACACCAGTGGACCAGACATATCTTGCAGTCGCAGTTCTTAGTGCAGACACAAGTCAGTATGCACCACTCCTGCCTTGAACACACAGTGGATAGGAATACAGACATATTTGTAAGGACAACACACTATAATAAGCCAAAGGTAGATGGACATAGATGTGTGGAAGAGGGTGACCATGACAAGGTGCCCTTTGGGCCTGTCCCACCCAGCACACAGCCAAAGGGCCCCAAACACATGATGTGCAGATGTCACTCACTGCAGATACTAGCCACCAGTATCTGTCAGCATGACAGACTATGCAGTGCACGTGCCAGCTGTGCAACATGACTCTATAAGGAAGTAGTCATCTAGTACCTGTATACACGTACCTGTGACATATGACCCCGTGTTTGACAGCATGTGACATGTCAGCCCCTACACAAATGGGTTATGGCCCATGCACACACCCCCCGCCCTATAGCAGTATTATGATAAGCCTGCCAAGGTCATTCAATGTTAAATACACCTTTGGGAGCGCTGTAGCTCCATAATCTCCATGGTGTGTCCCATAACTGCGTACTGCTGTAGTGTGATAAAGTTGTTAGGTAGTTATGGCAAGGCTGCTGATGTCACTCACCTAAAAATACACCTCTGGGAAACTCATAGCTTAATAATCTCTGTAGCGCATCCTTTAACTGCATACTGGTGTAGTGTACAAAAGTAATTAAGCAGGTGTTCTAACCCAAAATCTGGCAATTGTGTCTATGTGTCTGACTGAGTAGAAACCAATGCTTTTTAGGCTACTTACAGTCTGTACAATTCATATACTCAACTTTGGCAAGGCTGCTGATGTCACTCACCTAGAAATACACCTCTGGGAAAGTCATAGCCCAGTAATCTCTGTAACATGTCCAGTAACTGCGTACTGCTGTAATGTTATAAAATAGGTAGGTGTTCTAACCCCAGATCTAGCAATTGTGTGTGTCTGACTAACTTGAAAGCAATGCTTTTTAGGCTACTCACACTCCGTACAATTCATATACTCAACTTTGGCAAGGCTGCTGATGTCATTCACCTAGAAATACACCTCTGCGAAAATCACTGCCCAGTAATTTCTGTAGTGTATCCTGTAACTGCATACTGTTGCAGTATGATAAAGTAGTTTGGAAGGTGTTCTAACCCCAGAACTAGCAAGTGTTTGTGTGTGAATCTGTGCGTGTGTGCCTGACTAAGTAGAGTGTAATACTTTTTAGGCAACTCACACTCCTTAGAATTCATATACTCAACTTTGGCAAGGCTGCTGATGTCACCCACCTAGAAATACACCTCTAGTAAGACTGTAGCACTGTAATCTCTGTAGCGTGTCCTGTAACTGTGTTCTGCTGTAGTGTGATTTAGAACAGTGGTAGGGTTCCATCTCCATCCATGGCGGTTCTGGATGTTTTGTGTGTGTTTCAATGTCTGTGTATGGAGCAATGCATTATAGGCTACTCACTCGCAGTACATTACAAATGTCCTGATTTGGCAATCCTGCTGATGTAATTCATTGTGAAATGCAACTTTGAGGACAAAGGTCTTTAGTAGTCCCTGTAGTGTGACCTCTAACTGCTCCATGCTGTAGTGTCATATAGGCCTTGGTCAGGGGTTCTTTACCCACACATATCAGTTGGGGATATTTTGTGTGTGTCTCACTGTCTGTGTAGAGAGCAATGCATTCTAGGCTAGTCACTCACAATACAGTTGAAATGCCCTACTTTGGTAATCCTGCTGATGTCATTCATTGTGAAATACACCTTTGGGGACTGGTTTCACTAGTAATCCATGTGGTGTGTCCTATAAGCGCTCCATGCTGTAGTGTAATATAGACCTCAGTCAGGGGTTCTATACGCACACATGTCAGGTGTGGCTGTTTTGTGTGTGTCTCACTGTCTGTGTAGGGAGCAATGCATTTTAGGCTAGTCACTCACAGTAAAGTTGAAATGCCCTACTTTGGTAATCCTGCTGATGTCATTCATTGTGAAATACACCTTTGGGGAAGACATACTCCAGTAATGTCTGTGGTTTGTGCTATAACTCTGTAGTGTAATAAACTAGTCAGGTAGGGGTTCTACTACCAGACATAACAGGTGTGTGTGTTTGTATCCTGGGTAGGGGGTTTTGCTTATTTCTTTTATGGTGGCCCTACTATATATCACAATGTCAACCATACAGGGATAACAGATGTAAATTAGCTGAGGGGCTGGGATGCAAAGCCATACCCATACATGTGACATCAAGGCCAGCCAATCACAGTTAGCAACCTCACTATTACCCAGAGCACACACTCACCCCATGTGTCATACGCACACACACGCCTAGGCAACAGCCAATATGTGGATAGTACACTGCATATTGGACACTGATAGTAACTATGCAGTGATAGCAGTGGGCTACAGAGGATATGTCAGCCTGCCCATCTGTCCAATATGCACATATATGCAGACAGTGCACCTCCACCATGTTCCCCATTGGACACCTGCACCACCTGTGGTGCCTTCACATGTGACTCACAATGGATATACCATGCCTGACAACATGCCCTGTATGGACAGATGACACTGACATTAGGGAATGCTGTTAGCATGCTATCAATGTAGGTGCAAGGTAAACCTGCTGCCCATTACCAGTTCCTGCCACAGGTGGGCAAGACTGGCACATCTGATGATAATCTGTGTTCACAACATGGGCCAGACACCCCAGGTACAGGTCAAACATGTCACTGTACATGCATGTGGGAGGTTTGCACATCCCAGATACCATCCATGTTATGGACTAAGGAACACATACATGGCATGTGATGTACAGCATTGGCCACACACAATAGTCATCCAGATGACTGGATGGGGGATGCAGTACCTACCTGTGTGGGCAAATGCAGAAACTACAGGCCTGAGCCACAATGAAGACAATTGGTATGTGGCCTGATGCCAAGGTATACCCATCACCTACCCTTGTACAGCCTGCTGGCACAGTTGACCACCACACACCCGTGCAGACATGCAACCATGCATGTCAGAACTGGCACCCTGTGTGTTTGTGTGTGTGTGTGTTGTATGGTGCATATGTCCACACTCACTACAACCCCCCAGGGCATACTGAAGCATGCTGTCTGATGTCTGACACCTCCTCATACTCTTTGCCCATATGACCTCCGTATGACCCATGTGGTGCATGTTATACCTGCACATTGATATGTTGTGGTAATCCCACTAGTGATGAGTTGCACTACTGACCCTGCCAAGTGAGCCAATGTGTATACATTCCTGTGTGAGAGTGCCTGTGTTGATGCTGGCACCTGTTCATGCAGACAGGCATGTGTACGTCACCTACCATATATCTACCCTATCCCTGTTGCAGATGTCACACACCATCACATATATGTTCTGGGTGCTCCACTGCAGGTAACCCATGTGGTGCATCCAATAACTGCATCGAACTGTGATAGCACTACATAGTTGTCGGGGGTTTGATAACCTGTGCTGGTAGGTGTGTGACACAAAGATGCTTCACATTTATTCTCCCATGAATATTGAGCCTGCTATTTATGCAGGCACATGTGCAGTCCCCCATATGAGATGTAGGCCAGTGTTGAGTCAGTCTGTCTGCAGCCTGCACAGTGCATTGTTACATGCCTAGCAGCTTAGTGTACTTAACCAGTGAGATGTCATGTGCAGATACTTGCCAGATGTACTGCTGCTGGGCCTCCCTTAAAAGATATGTATATCAGACAGAGCAGTGGCATGTTGTACAGATGTATGTCAATATCTAGCGGGTAGTATGTGTCCATGGCACCCCTGTACCAGCAGTTATTATGTGTCAGGCCAGACAGGAGTGTTTGAATCCAATACCTATGGTGCCAAATGTATACCAGTCGTTATGTGTTCTACCCATTTACATGGCTGTCTACATCTATATTGTCAGGCCTGCTACACATGTTATGTACTAAGGGATTATGTGTATACCTCTGGACTGTACAGGGTGTGTCCGAAGTTCCACATATAGTGGCCAGTATCTCTGCTGCACTCCACAGGGGCATTACATGCTAGCAACGGTACTTTGCAAGGATTTCCTTAGGATGTCTGTCAGTAGCCAATGGCACACATGTTATAAGCAGATGTCACCTTCCACACACACCATGTCTGTGAAGTCAATCCCATTTACAGTAGCAATAGTCTAGTAATATACCTGCTATACATACCTGACATCCCCTTGCACTATGACTTTGGGACTATAGGGGTTGGGGTAGGTCTACACACCATGTCCAGGATATATGGTGAAAATATATGTGCATATACTTATCCAGATAGCCCTATATATATAATTACACATGTGTACTACATCCAATTACCACTGTCATGGCAACCACCCACTATAAATCCCTACGGCATGTGGGTGTGCCCCCTTTACATTCCCTGTGTGATGGACATCCTTCCGGTGTGTGGGCATCAGTGTTAAAGACAGCAGGTAGCAATACCTCTTACAGGGGAATCTGCACACTCAGAGCAGCCACATATCTGTAGGAGGATCAGGAACTACAGACAGACTCTGAGTAGAGTTGTGTTATGCTTTGCATAGTTTGGTGCTACA
>NC_056734.1:279658813-279668813 GCF_019279795.1 Protopterus annectens
GTATGTGGTTGCCCTAGGTTTGTTGTTTATGTGTGTGTGTCTACTTGCACACAATTCCACCATGTGGCTGCCCTATACAGAGATTTGTGAGACAGCTGCAGACTGTGCCTGGCAGGGTTTGCAGTTCACCGTCTCTGGCAGTGGACACAGGACCTGTGCCTGGCAGGGGTGCTACAGGCAGTATCAGGTACAAAGCCAGATCAAGTACTGTTCCCCCTAGGTTGACAGACATCCACTGGATACAGGTCCCTCCTGGGACTGGCCAGGGCCACGTGCATGTGGTCTGCTATGATGGTCTGTGGACAGCACCCCCCACTGTGCTGGGGCTGGTAGTGCCACTACAGGAGCAGCTGTGACTGGTGGGACATCCACAGTGACCTCCAGCTGCTGGTGTTGCTGACATACATCCATGTGGCTATCCCATCCATCCTGCCTTGTCCTGACGCATGGACATGACATTGTGGATGGGATCCAATGTCTCACCCCACCGTTTATCCATGACCTCGGTGTAATTATAAATGGCACCTTCTAGGTCATGGATGCTGTCAGTTACAGAGATGTGATGAGCCCTCTGCACCCTTAGACCCTGTCTGGTGTACAGTTCCATTCGTGCCTGTGCCTCCATGACAGCCTGGAACATGCATGTGATTGATATAGAAGTGGCAGGTCTGCCAGGGGCATGATGACCAGCAGTGCTCCAACAAGCAACCCTGAACATCTGCCTATGTGATACCCCACCAGACATCTGGCTATGGCTGCTGTGTCCTGACACACGTGCCATAGATACCACACTGTCCTGGCCAATGCCAACTGTAGACTGTCCCTCAGCTAAGGCCAACAGTGATGAAGTATGTAGAGGCAGTATGACTGTGTGGGTGGATGGGGTGGATACATGTGGGATGTCAATTGGTGGCCCAGCAGCAGCCCGTGATGACCCTGCCTGTGCTTAAACACACCTATCCTCATGGTCACTGTCTGTATAATTGACATCAGATTCCGTGCGGGAGGGACTCAGCCCCACCTCGCCACCTGTGAGGGGAAAACAGGGAACAGACTGTAAGACCTGTACATCACTGCTAAACAGTACACACACACACACACACACACACACACACACACACACACACACACACACACACACACACACACACACGTGTGCACACAGGGCCACACACACAGACATACACACATGCAGTAAACATACATGGCAACCCAAACATTCCACCAGACAGCACCTACAGATAGCTCCAGCACCCCCATAACACACATAATAGCAGGTGATAGTGCAGTACAGTATCACACATAAACATGTAATTACACACATGTCAGCATGCAGGACATATGGTGCTCAACAGCATGCAGTGCAACTGTAGTCAATCCCCGTTACCAACATTATACATGGTTGTGATGCATGGCTTCTGCTAGTAGGTGATGGCCCTCCCCCTGGAACACACTGCACCCATGTCCACAGCATTGCTGTGCATCTTTTCAGCACCCTGGCATGTACTGTGCACCATACCTCACAGGTGCACGCACCATTGCAGGATGTGTATCTGTGTGTCAGTTATGTTTCCGCTGCTGCTCAGAGCCTCTGTGTGTTTCTGGATTATATGTAGACACATGTGTTTAGTGAATGCCTGATGTGTATTCACAGATGTCATTATCAGTGGTGCATGTATGAGTGATAGAATACCATTAGACCGACCACAGACACAATGTACTGTACCTATGGTGAGTGTGGAGACCATTATTGACCATTATTGAGCCCTGGCTGATGTTGCCTGTGGTACACATAGTTTCATAGGAGAGTACTGGTCTATTGGTCCTGGGGCCTACATAAGCCTAGCCACAGGGGTTCCCAGCCATGCACCACCCAATAATGTTATTCCCCTGTGCCCCTGTCAGGCTGTGGCACAGACATACTACCCAGGGTGAATTCCCCATTTCCCATCCAGTTGTCAAGTGTTTTTGTAAAGGGGGCCAATGAGTAGCATTGCCTGACATGAATGGGTAGTCCGTTCCAGAGCGTGGGAATTCTCCAGGACAGGGCCTATCCCTCCAGTATGTTCTGTGTAATGTGTTGATGAGGATTAGGACCCTGAAGTGTGTGTTTGCAGAGGGAGTGGGATTTCTTTATGTGTAGCATGTTCATCTGTTCTGTGTATGACATAGCTATGTATGTTAGGCAGATGTCAGCTGTGCCTGGGCAATGTGCACTGGAGTGTAGCCACAGTTGTCTGAGATGGTTTGTGTATTGCATGTGTTTGAGGCTGGTAATCACATTAGTGAGGTGTGCGCTCTGTCAGCGAACATGTACAGCATGCATTATGGGTAGGTGTGTTAGATGTGTACATGGCCCTATACCTTCACTATGACATGCACAGTGAATTGCCAAGCATAACCTTAAACCATACTCACCAGCATCTGGACACTGCCTTGCTGGTATCCCAGAGGTACCTACATTGAGATGAGATAGAGTTGATGTCAGTGGCCACAGCTGTGGCATTGCTACAGGGTGGCTGCAATATTACAGTAAAACAACAGCTGAAGTCCACAGTACTACAGATTATGCATAACTGCTTATCAGTACTACACAGCAACAGACTCCACATCTCACATATGCATGATTTACCTGTACAGATGCACATACAACAGTGGTCTACTGATATGCCCTGGAACCTTACCTGCATGTTCCATGTCTGGCGTATGGGTAGCACTCACCTCCATGAGTGTATATGTCTGTAGCTCTTGTGGGCAGGCAGGTGCTACCAGGCTCATGAGCAGCTCCTCCACTCTGGTGAAGGGGGTATGGATGTTATGCCCCCCCCCGGTTGCAAGGTGGTCACCCTGCATGTCAGCGGCATGGCAACGTACATGGCGGAAAAGGTCACTATAATGATGGTGGACCTGCTCATACGTTCGGCTGTGCATCCCCACCTCATTCACCCTGCGGACCACATAATTCCACATGGCTGTCCGCTTATGTTGGTCCTGGCTTGTCCTTGAGAACAGCAGCTGGTAGTTCTGGATGATGCTGGTGAGTATTATGTCATCCTCAGCGGCACTGTAGGTGGGATTCTTCGGATGCGCCATACTCCCTGATAGACATAAGGATGGAAATATGTCTGAGCAACTCATATGGCACGTTTACCATAAAACAATACACATATCAGTCTCCTGCCACCATATCAGCTCCAACTTAATGTTCACACAACACAAGTGGTATGTCTCTGGTATATCTACCATTAGGACATATATTGTATTGTACAACACTTTCTGCTATGTGTTTATAGACATACTCCCTGTGGGGACACTAGAGTTGCTGGGCTGTTACAGAGTATTTCACCTGCATGCCATTGTCACTGCCACTATGTTTTCACATATGCATGTGGTATGCTTGCTATGTGATTGCTACACATCTGCCATTCTGTGTTATTGGGGATATCTATGCATGCTGTTGGACATGTTCTGGGATTGTGTGGACTATTACAACCCACATATGTTCCATGACAGTTACACAACACTATGTGTAGGGGTTATTTGCCAGCAGGAACACCACTCCCACCTAATGTGCACATGTTACCAGTCCACATCACATCCGCGACCCACCAGGGAACCTCATTATCTACTGTTCCAGTACTACCTTCATGTGGAACCAAATCAGGGGATGGTGTTCCCCCCATGGAGCACACACAGACATATGTCTGTCACCCAGTTACGTCCAGGGTCTTGTGCATAGGGAGCTCCACAGAGACATGGGGTATGTGCTACATCACCTGGAGGCATGCAGTACACATACACAAGGTTCAACATGCATGTTCCAGCTGCTCAGCCCACTGCCCAGGCACCTTTATGACCATGTAGATGCTGTCATGACTGTCCATGGGTGGGCACCATGTTCCCTTTTTTCCCATATGGGGGCTCAATGGCCTCCACATTCCAAATGGAACTACCCATCCATGGTGTTTAACCACCACATGTGTCATATACCAGCCCTGTATGCTGTCTTTTTTTTCACCCAACCAAACCTACATACCAATATGTGCCTAATACCCTTCACCAACATATATCCCACCTTCTCAAACAATTGTGATGTGTTCACAACATGGGTTATACACCACACTCCACACTCCATTTTGCAGCCATGTACCGGTGTGTAGATATGTTGTGTATTGATGTGTGATGTTCTCTCACACATGTCACGGCAGAGGACATGTATTGACATATATGTATATATATATATATATATATATATATATATATATATATATATATATATATATATATATGTGTGTGTGTGTGTGTGTGTGTGTGTGTATACCTATACGTGTCAGTATTATGTATATGTGTGTATGTGTCTGTTTGTGTATATATATATATATATATATATATATATATATATATATATATATATATATATATATATATATATATATATATATATATACACACACACACACACACACACACACATATATATATATATATATATATATGTGTGTGTGTGTGTGTGTGTGTGTGTGTGTGTGTGTGTATATATATATATATATATATATATATATATATATATATATATATATATATATATATATGTATATATATATATATATATATATATATATATATATATATATATATATATATACACATATATGCATATATGTGTAGATATCATTATGTGTTGTTTATATACCTATATATATATATATATATATATATATATATATATATATATATATATATATATATATATATATATATATATGTATAACTGTCTGAGGTTCTGTAGGCATACACAGCTGTGAATATGTATCACACATAGATGTATCTGTATGTGGGGTGCATACACACATCTGGTCCACACTCTTGTAACTCTCTTTACTTCACAGCTGAACTGTTCTGCCTTGCTGCAACACATGCAGGTGTCACATGTGAACACAGACTAACATTAGGGGGGTATATATGGTGACAGATTTTAGATAAGCATATTATACTGCTATGGCAGTTGGGCATGCTATGCTGCACTTTAACATAACTGTCCTGTAGGTAGTGTGGCCTCACACCCATGTGTCTATCATGGCAGTATTAATATCCCCACCAGCCATTGGCCACAGTAATGTACAGGACACAGATATCATGGGTCACATCTTTGCCATTCACTGCTGATCTGCACAGTTGACAGGTATGTCCCACTGCCCACAGGGACAGACACTGTTGTCCAGAGCAGTTGTTGAGCAGAACATCATTACAGGAACAATTGCTGATGGCACATATGAATCCTTTCACGTTATACATCCTATTATTCTATGCCATATACTACATGCAAGTAAATACATATCTGTTGCACATACCTTTTATGTTTTTTTCCACTGTAACACAACCCAGAGCTTTGTTAATTTTATTAATGTTTTTTTTCTTTCTCTCTCTCTTGCTCTCTCTCTCTCTCTCTCTCTGTCTCTCCAGTAGAGTGATTGAGCTGGTTTGAATAGATTGCAGCATGGTTTTGTTGGTATTGCACATGATCAGGTGATGGCCTCTGCACCAATCAGTTTCCACCAGTTGCTAATTGCATGCTGCCTGCTGTGTAGTACTTCAGATAACCACTGTCATGGCAACCCTGTACTTTAAATTGCTGACATCTGTGGGTGTTGTCCCTTCACCTTTACAGTATGGATGACATCCTTCCTGTGTGTGGACATCAGTGTTACAGACAGTAGGTAGCAATATCTCTTACAGCAGAACCTGCAGACACAGGCCAAATACACATTTGGGTAAGGTTCCAGACCTACAGACAGCATAAGTAGTGTTGTGTGCATTGTATCTTGCTGGTCTTACAGGGTTTCTGTGTACATGGTACTTTTGCATGGAATGCTGTCTGTCTGCATAGCTCTCAACTGTGAGCCTATCCATATGATACCATGGGGATTGGATTGGCTGTTAGGTTTTGTCTGTGCATCACACAGGTATTGTCCCAGATATATCACTGGCATTCTGTCTGTTGAGTGATATCAGTACATGGTTACATCCATTTGTATTTCAATGTCATATTCCTGCATAAGGGTATGCTGCAATGAAACCTGTAGCACCAGAAATTTCCAGGGTATGTAACAGCAATAATGCAAATATGGCCCTATGTTCCTGCCTCTGTCCTCCTCATATATGCCAGTCTTTGTCCTGCTGTGATACAGAATGGGGTTGTTAAGTAATGGCCTTTGTGAGTCATACATTCATAAATATATATATATCTACATATAGCTGTCTGTCTACATTTCCAGATATATATCTGTCCATATGTCCATGCATGTTTGGCTCATATTTTGGCCTGTACCTCATTCTTTTGGCAATTGACATGGATGATCACAGCATTGAAGTCAGTAACTAGTGCCAACACTTTTGTGTTTTAGACTTCATCACCTTCTACGTATGTGTTCTAATACATATAACTGTGTCACTAGCAACTTTTTAAGTGTATTAGAGCATTAGTTGACATATATCCCTATTTGTACCCATAGTGTGGCATACTTTGTCCAAACCTCTTGTATTAATAGGTTGTGTGGCATGATAGTAATACATTTCCTGTACTGTTGACTGATTGTGTTGGATGATATGTTTGTGATAACATCAGGTTATGTATCTCTGCTATGGTTTAGTGGTAAATCACTTTTTGTATGGAGTGCAGGGTCCTGAGTTTGAGCTTTGGAAAGCAGTTTATTTTGGTGTTGGGCAGTACACGGCCCATTGGATGCAGACTGATTAAGGCACTTCTAAGCAGTTGTGAGTGGGTTTGCGTGTTTGCATGATGGTAAGCCCTGCCAAGCTCCACTTATGTTTTCTTACAGTCAGTTAGCTTCGGAATTGCTCAACCTGTGTAAGCATAGCTTACCCCACGCAAACCCACACAAACCCGCTTAAGTGCTTACTGCCACTTACCCCCGCGTGCATTTCTTTAAAAGAAAAGAAAAAGAGGTTGATAGGAAAGTGGTGAAAAAAGGGGCACAAAGAAGGAAAGACAGTAGGGAAAATAGCTAGACATGTGCAGGAAGGGCATAGGAAAGGTCCATAGTGGCCTATTTCTTCTACAGCAACAGTTGTGCATATACACGAAATTTGCAGGTACATTTGGACCCTCAAACCCCTGGGAGAGGGGTGAGGACAACATATGTTCATTGTGATGCCAATTAGACCAGATTACATGTGTCCAGTGGACACGTGTGCAAAATGGACAGCTATATATGGGGCGAGATTTTTTTGTGGGAAAAGATTGCCCTTTTTTTCAATAAAGAGTGGGATGTTGAGGAGGGGTAGTAGGTATATTTGGGGAGGTAGGTTGGGTAGGTAAACAGACAAGACCAACAAGATGCATATAGGGCTGGTATATGACACATGTGGGGGGTAAACACCTTGGATGGGGAGGGGTGTTTGGAAGTCGCATGCTCATGAGCCCCCAACTGGAAACAGTGGGACTGAGGTCCTCATCCATGGGCAGTCACCACTGCACCTTCACGGCCCCAAAGGTGGCTGTGCTGGAGGCTGTGTAGGCGGGGTAGGCTCACCCTCTAATTGCACCACTCTGCCCTCAAGCTGGCATAGCCGGTCTCGATACTCCAGATCGAGCTACCTAAACACCACGGCCCGGACCTGTTTACAGGTGACAGGTTCCCTTCTGCGCCCACTCCTGGGGTGGAGCCCCATCCCCTGCAGTGGTTCCACCTGAATGCAGGGCCCATGGAGGAGGAGGTCCCAGGGTGGGCCCCAGATGTGCTGGTACCCGGTGCTATGGCCAGCTGAGATGGGACAGGTGGGTTCGCTGGGACCAGCCTTCCCATATGAGCTATGTTGTCACAGGATTATGACAGATATGGGTTAGTAACAATCAACAGCATTCAGGATTAGTTATAACAGCATGCATAGGTATTCCCATTAACCCAAAACACCAGATTTAACACAGTTGCAAAGCAAGCAGATCACATGCATATATGAAACAACAGTGGCCATTACAAGAGCATGCAGGTTTCATTGATGGCAACAGACCACCAATATGGGTATATTTTTTCATGGCACATGCATAGAAACAAATGTGAATATTTATTAACTATTAGGACATATGTCCCAACAAATGTTTGGAGTGTACACATACCAGTTGAGGAGTGTCATTGGATTATTTTGCACATATGGTAGGGGTGAGAGAGCGAATTCAATTAACAACTACTATATCTTTGTAATTTCCACAACATTCTTAGTTACTGCAGTGATCTTTCCCTTACATGTTTGTACACGGGTATGTTTATAGATTATTATATACATGGCCTGTGTGTTACATACAGGCATGACAAGATGCAGGTGTTAATGCAACATATGCTGAAAATTGCTGTCATACACTTTGGGTGAGGAGCTAGAATGACAGGTTTGTTTTCATATACATTCTATGACTATGTACACATTTGATAACGGCTGCCTAAATTTCTTGGATCATCACACTGATTTGTCAGGGGGACAGGGTACCAGGCTGATGATATGGGCTATTTACCTGGACATGCTGGACAGATTGGAACAGTTGTGGGTATGAATATGCATACAACTTTCAATTTGAGTATTCTAGCAAATTCTGTACAGTGGGTGTAATTATGCATACATCTTTCTATCTGAACATTGTAACAAAATCTGTACAGTCGTGGGGTATGATTATGCATACAACTTAGTAGCACTCCCAGGATTCAAACCCCTGCTGTGCATGACAAAAAAATAGAACTAACATCACAGTACACTGTGCTATCAGGGAATTGATGCAAAGCTTTCTCCTGTTTTTATGTAAGTCTCCCTCACTTGTAAAATATGACTGACCTCTTGACACTTCCAACTTTGTTATGCAGGACTTCATACACATTTTAGCTGCATACCACAGTGTGGGTGACACTGCTTAAAATACAGTCGTACTATTTATAGTATGCAACAGTTCACCAATATATGACAGAAGAGTAAACAGAAGCACTCCAGGGGTTATACCTTTATTCATAGACCATTACACATTTATTTCTACTTGTACAACACTTTCTAAGGCTCTTATATATTTATATGTTATGACAGTACATGCAGACTAATTACTAACCTGCCCCATGATGCAACCTTTGCAAACTAGCATCACGGGCTTGCTGGTTCGCAGCCCACTCATCTGCAGCTGTTAGAGAAATACAGTTATATTTAGCCATTCCTATCCATAGTATACACAAGCTAGGCAATTCTTAACTACTTAGTAGAATGAGTACTTACTCAGTACTGGGGCATTAGGCATCTGTTGAGACTCCTGGATCCACTATTCCAGTACATCCCCCCTCCGCCGCTTCAGGTCAGCATGTTGGTGCCTGACTTGCTCACCAGTCCGGGGGATACCTGTGGCAGTGGTGAGGTCACAGGCGAGACTGTCCCAGGCCTCCATTTTAAACTGGAAGCCCTGGTACTGACCCTGCAGTAGTCTCTCCTCATGGTGTTTTAGCAGGAGCCATACCAGGATTTGTGTCTCCTGGATGCCCCAGCGCTGAGCTCTAAATGAGTGCTTTCACTCACACCAGCCATTCTGCCTGCAGTAGAAAGCTACAACCAGTTATGGAACATATTCCTACCTGTAGGGTTTAAATACAGCCAATTATCAGCACTTTTCCATGATTGGCCGGGTTTGAAAAGGCTAAGCTATGGGCACACCTGCTTACCTAAGGTAGGCAGTGCTTAAAGAGGTATACCACTAGGCAGATTGGATTGGATCCCCTATGCATTGCTTACCCTTACTAAGTTGAGCTGTGCTGAGGTTAGCATTGCTTAAAAGATAATTAACACTATATTTGCCTTTTGGCAGTGATTTATTATTCATTACAGATTCTATATGTGTCTGGTATTCATGATTCTACACTTCTACTACTTCTACACTTTATTACAATAACACCTCACATCTATGCTTACTGCAGTACTCCAGTTCACATACGTATGTTATGTAGCAGGTTATACTACT